>NC_137521.1:9147500-9210000 GCF_041902795.1 Electrophorus electricus | reverse complement strand
CAATGACTCAACCAATCAGAGCCATCCAATCATATCAGTGTCACCTGAATATTGAAGTCACCTGTGTGTCCTCAATCTTGACGTATATAAGATTGTTTCATACACTCATTCATTGGGAAGTAATGCCGATAGTTTACTAAAGCATACTGAGCGTTATGGTGGATAGTCTTTCTGTGTACCCTACCCTGTCTTCGTATACCTCGTTATTGTATTTTGTCTGCCCCTTTTGGATTTTCTGCCTGCTTCGTTTTGTGATCGCTCTTCTGGTTTCTGACTCAGACTGTTATATTCTCTATGATTTGGATTTTCCCTTTATATGCCCTTTTGATCTTCATCCTAGATTATTCCACAACCCCTGAACTTAGAATAAATCAACCTCCTTTTTCATATCTGCAAGCATCTAATTTTGCCTGACCTGTCACAGCCAACACCAATTCCTGAGACCAAATTTCCAAATGTATACTCTTGGAATGAATAACACTGCAGCCATGATGGCAGAGGAACACACAACATAAAGCAGCTCTTTACACGAGGACCAGAACACCTGGAGCACAGACACACGTGAGAGACCTGGAGCACAGACACAGGTGAGTGAGACACTGATGAGATCCAGGTGAGACACTTGGGAGACTCGAACACAATATAAGCCAAAGCCTAGCTAAACAATAAACTGTCCACAGTGCATATGTATCATGATTTTCCCTCACCCTTCCACCCCTCAAATATATTACTTGAACCCTCAAGATTAAGCCCAGCCCATACTTACTAAAATTCTGCAGTCATCTTCTCCCCAACTGACTGGGACTCCTTTTCCCTCCGCTGCCCCAGGATATCCAGCTGTGCTTCGTTCAGGCTTGCTTGATGGGGTTCCATGGAGCAATTTTCGGAATATAGACAATGATCACCCATCTGTTAGCAGGAATGAATATAACACACACACACACACACACAGATATATACAAACACACTTTAAAAATTGCAGTTAAAATAAGTGTTTGTCTGAAGCAGAAATATTTAAAATAATGGCTGTATGTAAAAGAGAGAAGATTCTCATAAAGTGTTTGTGATTTCTATTACTCGTATAACACAGGGTGTAGACTCACCTTGAACTATGCTCAGTTTTTCTCTCTCTGACAAACCCCCCCCCCCCCCCACACACACACACAAAATCCAGTGAATTTATTTTCTTTAATTCGACTTGTTGCACAGAGATGCTAACTACAGTCACAAAACAACAAAGGAAACATTTCTCATATGCACTGTTAATGTCCCAGTAATGACCAATCATTCATAAAAGTCCTTTTTTCTTTTTTTCTTTTAAAAATATACAACTTCAGCACAGGGAGGAAGTGTTGGAGACAGAGCGAGAGAGAGAGAGAGAGAGAGAGAGAGAGAGAGAGAGGGGCAGAGAGGGGACAGAGAGAGAGAGAGAGAGGGGGAGAGAGAGACAGAGATTGACTTTTCAAGCACTCTAGAGAAACCTCTTGTTACATTACTGCCAACCTGATTATTTTGCATATCATTTCATCTCCTTAACAAATCCAGGCTGTATGCTTCCTGGCTGTGGCCTTAACCAAAAGAAGAGAAAAAATATAATAACAACAAAAGAAAACTACATTTGGTGTTCTCTATTGTCCACAATTACGCCCACACACCTTCTAAGCAAGCATTCCTGCTCCTGAAAAAGAATGTGATGTAAGGACACAAAAGCAATTGCTAGTATATTTCCATTGCTAAGAATAAGCCTTTGAAGAAAAAAGGAAACTGTACTAGCTTTCTAAAATAGCTATGCTGAGTCATTTTCTAAATGTTGTTGAAACAATACGATAAGCACGCCAGGACTAGCTCTGAGTCAACAATAACAAGTATATTAATAACAGTTATACTTTTTGGTAGGAATATTTGTGAGATATATTTGATAAATAATAAAACTGGCTATTGTGTCCATTCATACTGGCTGGACTTTAAAGTCTTCTCCACAAGCTGACTATCAATCTTTGCACAAAGCGGTCAAACCAGAAGCACACTCACTGCAATATTATTGGTTCTGGCCAACATGAACAGCAGGTGAGCATCATAGCACCCTAATGGTTACGTAGTGAAGCTGTCTTCCAACTGTACACTATGTGAATCGATGGGAACAAAATTAATCTAAATTATTTTTTCTACAGACTTGACTTTAAAATGCAAGGAGCACATACCAGTTAAGCTGTAATATGAGCCTAAGTAGCAAGGCTAATTTAGGATTGGTGTAATTGTCTGATCACTTGCTGAATCTAATGAAAACAGTGTGTCCACTCAGTACTGCATCTTCCTCAGCAGTACGACGACATCTCGCAGTCGATCTGCTTGACTTCGTTCAGACTGATGGAGTGGCAGCTCAAAAAAAGAAAACGTAAAGCTTCTTGAAAAGCTGAGGTTTGTGATTTGGCGCAGTGGAGGCAGGCGTGGAGGCCTTGGGGGACGCCCGGGTGGGAGGAGCCGGCGCCTCACCCGAATATTCCGCCCAGTTTCAGGTTGGGCGTCTTTGATTGGCTGTGTTGGAAGTGGGAGGGGATCAGCTGACGTAACTGGTGCAGAGGGTCGAGAGGGAGGAGGACGGGGAATGTTGATGAAGGATTCTGAGTGCAAGTAGCTCTAAGAGAGCAGCAGATAGGGGAGAGTGAACGCACTTCTTCCTAACCTGCGGGGGGCGCTCAGTAGTGGAGATGACCAATCTCTCTGCAGGATGCAAAAAAAATATGAAAATTACATTGGATGAAAAAAAAATTTTTTTTTTTTACTCAATTACTGCATTAGAAACTTGAATACATTTTGGTCACTGGTGATTATCTGAAAGCTTTATACCTTTTTATGCATGTGTTTAGAGTGTGTGTGTTCAATGGACAAAGATGCAGGTAAACAATCTTCATACACTGCACCTGAGAGGCCCCTTTAGCAGGCTATCAGAGAAACTGGTTATTTAAATCAGCCTAATAAGTAGGCCATCAAAATTAGCCTCATTGTAAAATTCACCATGTGTGGGCATTCACAAACACTACAGTATGGCTACTGGTTTATTATGGTCAGATGAAAAATGTGTATGAATGTACTAGAAAAAAAAAGTTTTAACACAAGATACAAAATCAAAGCAATAAAGGATTGCAGTCTCTGAAGAGCTGGGCAGTGGGGATATTTTTGCCTATCGTCTACTTGAGTTTGTGTGGTGTTGACTCGTTTTCCTCACTTTGATAAAACTCTATTTTCAAAGCTTTGCTGAAATACAACATCTTTCCTTCCACATCACATTCACCCACCACACACAAACTACTAAAGCACAAGACACTAGGATTATAGTATTTAAAACATAATTCTTGAAAAGGTACACAACAATCAGGCAAACATACAGAGCTTTTAAAAGGATATAGAAGGACTCAAACAGTCCTGGATGATCAGACCTTCGATTAACTCATAATTTCTCATTTTCAAGTTTTTTAAAATTTCCCCTTTTTTAAAATTATTATTATTTTTTTTTACCACAAAATATTTTTTTGGTAGTTTTCCACACCTATGTAGCATTTAGCTGAGGAAACTTTCTCCATCTGGGCTTACTCATCAACTCAGTAAACCAGCACCACACTGTGTGTTCATCTGAGTGTATCGAAGCAAGTAGATGAACAAAAGGGAAACTAATAGGAGAGTGAAATATTAATGCTCACCCAAAGCAGCTGAACCCCCTTATTGTGACCCCTATCAAATGCACACTCATACAGGGTAATCCTTCATCCATGCATTACAGTTTGGTCTGGAGTGCTATAGGAATGTTCATGTATTTTTAAAGCAAACTTTAACCTGACCTTTGTTAAGGTTAACCAGTGGTTTATGTCTTGTGGTAAAACCTCTGGTTATGTAAGTGTATTCGTACATACATGGAGGTGAGCCATTATTAAAACAAATCACAGATACTTATTAACACAGTAAAGAACAAAACTAAAACACGAAGAAAAAAAAGGTAATATACAAAAACGCAATAAAGGGCAGCCCACAGTATAGCACAGTTAACACCAGAGGAGCATGAACAACATGGGGTCAAACACTGAGAAAGCACAACAGTTCAACAGGTCTTTAAATAGACATACTAACAAGAACAATAACTAGGTACAGGTGTGACATGCGACCATTTAACAATGCAGGGGCCTTGCTCTTAAATTCATCAGGATTGAAAGCAGCATATTTCTGCTCACTGTCACTCTTGTTATAAATCATGTGGTGGTGGTGGAGGAGAATGGACTAGCTATGATTCTGTGGAACCTCCAGATGCAGACTGACAAAATGGTAATGGCCAACCAGACAACCACTGTATTGATGGACAAACAGCAAAAGAAGGCACTCCCAAGTGATTACAACATCAGGACCAAGGAACATGAAAACCCCCAAAAATACCACTACCTAAGAGAAGAGTTGGATGTGGAAACGTGGACGTTGAAGGCAACAGAGGTCCCCTTGATAATCGGAGCACTAGGGACTGTGACCCCCAAACTGAGAGAATGTCTCCAGCACATCCCAGAAACAACACCCAAAATCTCCATTCAGACGAGTGCAGTCCTGGGTACGGCTGAGATTCTACACAGGATTTTTTAGACTACTATATACACTGCCTGGTAAAAAAAAAGGTCACCACCAATAGGTAAGCAAATAGGTAAGAGCCTCCCATTGGATAATTACTGCATGGGTGATTATGTTTCAGCTGGCAACAAGTTATTGAACCCTAACTGATGCAGTGAGTGGCTTCTCATTTGTAAAACAACCATGTCGAAAGACACGTCCTGTGGTGGTGGAAAAGATGTTAATCTGTTTCAGAAGGGTCAAATTACTGGCATGCATCAAGCAGAGAAAACATCTAAAGAGATTGCTGAAACTACTAAAATCAGGTTAAGAACCGTCCAACGCATTATTAAAAAGTGGAAGGACAGTGGGGAAACATCATCTTCGAGGAAGGAATGTGGTGGGAAAACAATTTTGAATGATCGTGATCGGCGATCACTTAAATGTGTGGTGAAATCAAATTGTAGAAAAACAACAGTAGATCTCAGGGATATGTTCAATAGTGAAAGTAAGAGCATTTCCACACACAATGCAACGCGAACTCAAGGGACTGGGACTAAATGCCTGTGCAGCCTTAAGAAAACCACTTTTCAGTGAGGCTAACCGGCAAAAACGACTTCAATTTGCTAGAGAGCATAAAATTTGGACTCTGGAGCAATGGAAGGTCATGTGGTCTGATGAGTCCAGATTTACCCTGTGCCAGAGTGATGGGCACATCAGGGTAAGAAGAGAGGCGGCTGAAGTGATGCACCCATCATGCCTAGTGCCTACCGTACAAGCCTGTAGGGGCAGTGCTATGATCTGGGGTTGCTGCAGTTGGTCAGGTCTAGGGTCAGCAAGGTTATGTGCCCAAAGAATGAGGTCAGTTGACTACCTGAATATACTGAACAACCAGGTTATTCCATCAATGGATCTTTTCTTCCCTTATGGCACGGGTATATTCCAACATGACAATGCCAGGATTCATCGGGCTCGAATTGTGAAAGAGACATCATTTTCACACAGGGATTGGCCACCACAGAGTCCAGACCTGAACCCAATTGAGAATCTTTGGGATGTGCTGGAGAAGACTTTGCACAGTGGTCCAAATCCCCCATTATTAATACAAGATCTTGGGAAAAAATTAATGCCACTCTGGACAGAAATAAATGTTGTGACATTGCAGAAGCTTGTGGAAACGATGCCACAGCAAATGTGTGCCATAATCAAAACTAAAGGCGGTCCAACGAAATATTAGTGTGTGTGACCTTTTTTTTTTGGCCAGGCAGTGTATATAACAAACTTTAAGTTGACCATTCAAAATTTCTAATTAGCTCTCTTGTTTACAACATAATTTGGTTAAGTGAGAAACAAAATAATAAACATAAAATACATGTTAACCTTTAAAATGTTCCTGTATCATCCCAGTGTGAAAGTTAACATTTTTACACTTCAACCTCACAGTCTTGTTTTAGAGCCAATGCACTTGAGTACTGAGCCAAAAAAAAAACCTTCTCAGTCCATTTATAGACTGCACTGTACATGAAATCTTAGTTTCTGTGAATATGAACATAAACTTTAGGACACACATAACCTGATGGGTATGTCAGGAAGCTTCAAAATAAAATTGTATCTATAGTATACTGATCTGTGACTTACAAAGAAAATACTTAGAACATCAGGGGTTATAAAATGTGAAATGAAATGTCAAATGTGAAAATGTGGAAAATTAAACTCCACCTCTGAACTTTCTGACTTCTGCAGAACTACTGCTAATGAGGAAACAAGACTCAGACCCCAAGGTTATGCTGAATATGAATGTAAAAGTGTTTGGCTTATAGACTGTTATTATACACTCACTAACTATTTTATTAGGCACAACTTGCTAGTACTGGTTTGGACCCCTTTCAGAACTGCCTTAATTCAAAGATTTAACAAGGTGCTAGAAACATGTTTAAACAATGCTCAGGTGGTATTAAGGGGCCCAAATGTTTCAAGAAAATATCCTCCACACCATTACTCCACCACCAGCTTGATCCGTTGATATAAGACAGGAAAGCTCCGTGCATTCTTGTTGTCACCAAATTCTGACCCTACCATTCAAATGTTGCTGCAGAAATCAAGATTCAACTAACCAGGCAATGTTTTTCCAATAATTTATTGTCCTATTTTGGTGAGCCCATGTGGATTGTAGCCATAGTTGCCTGCATTAAGCTGACAGGCATAGCACCCTGCGTGGTCTTCTGCTGCTGTAGCGCATCTGCTTCAAAGGTTTGATGCATTTTGCATTCAGTAATGCTCTTCTGCACACCTTGGTTGTAAAAAGTGGTTGAGTTGTTATTGTTGCCTTTCTATCACCTTGAACCAGTTTGGCTATTCTCCTCTGATCTCTGATCACTGGATTTGTTCCCCAGAGACTTCTCTGTAAATCCTACAGATGGTTGTGCATGAAAATCTCAAAAGATCAGCAGTTTCAGAAACACTCATACCCTCCGTCTAGCACCAACAACCATGCCACATTTAAGTCATTTAAGTCACCTTTCTTCCCCATTTTGATGCTTGGTTTGAACTTCAGTTTTCAGGTCATCTTGAACATGTCAGCATGCTTAAATGCTTTGAGTTGCTGCCATGGGATTGGCTGAATAGATATTTGCATTAACTAGACTGATTATATTTGTGTTAAGAAGCTGATTCAATATTTGCATTAACGAGGCTGATGCATTGTACGTGTACCTAATAAAATTACTGGTGATTTTGTAGCTACTGTCTATGGTTTAGTTGAACTACGAACACACTTTATGATTATATTCACATAAAGTATTTGACCATGTTCCTGTTGTGATATCCAGGTGATGCCACCACAACTCCTTGAAAAAATTATCAATTTGCAAACATGTCCACTGTGCAAAAAGGTTGTGGACCCCTGGTATATCCACATAATTATATTTGCAACATTTACAAATGCTTTCACAATTTTCCAAATGTAAACAAATGTACAATCTGTGATGGTATTTTTAAACCAGGGCTGTCCAAGTCCTGCCATGGAGGACCAGAGTCCTGCAAAATATAATGATTGTTCTGCTCAGACACACCTACTTAGCCTGGTAATTGGTTGATCAGTTGAATCAGGTGTGTTTATGTATGCAGTCACCAAACCACACTCATCTTTGACCCTCTTGGAACAGATTCAACCCCTTGTTTAAACAGTTTCTGGTACTGCTTCTAAAGTAACAGTTTCTGGTACTGCTTCTAAAATAACCCCCCATCAAGGGCTCTTAAAAGAACACAAACAGAAACTCATGCACGCTTGGGTGCCCCACTCACACAGATGACCTTTCACAAACATTCCTGACAGTGCACCTGTTTTGGATCCTGTGAGACAAATTTGGGATCGATGGAGCTGACAGTGAAGCTGGGAGCCATGTGGTTTAGGACTTTAGCAAGGAACACCAGCAGACAACCAGGATGTCATTGTTATACCAAGTGGTTACACCATAGAAGAGGTAAATAGAGCATCTGGAGCAGGTCCCCCATAGGTCTTCAAGGCATTCCTGATTTTGCTGCTTATCATTTTAGCAAAGACATTTGTGTTATGAACACCATTCCAACAACAACATGACATTTATGGGAGAATATAGTGTACAAGAAGATAAAATAATGAAAAATCACTGTGTTGGTTACTCCAGCTCTTTTCCGTGTTTCCTACAGCAGAGGCTGGTACAGGGGAGGAATGCCACTTGTCCCTTTTAGCTGATGTTCCAGACTCATCTTTGTCTTGCCCAAAGTGATTTTGGTATGCAAATGTATTCATCAGACATTAGCGCTCCTTTTAAACAAAGCCTGCTTTAAGAAGGATAAAATGAATCAACATTATAATTATATGAGTCATTATCATGGATACTTGTAGTAAACAAACACAGTCACTTTGTAACCTGGCTTTGGAAAATGACTGTGTAGCCTATTTTGCGTGAACATGTGTATAATCAGCCAATCAAAGTTTATTTATATAGTATGTTTACAAAAGCTGTTGTCACAAAACAGCTTTACACATGTCCGGGTCTAAGCCCAAACGGACACCCTGGGCATTAGAGGAAGAAACATCAAGAGAAAGCAAGACTCAAAGGGGGAAGCCATCCTCTTCTGGTCAACACAGGACAGCATAATGATATGAATTATATGAACAGAAATATTCAATAACCTAACGCGATGAGAGATAGTCGAGCTGCTTGAGCAAATATGAAGTTGTCCAGTTTGGATTTGGTGAATAAGAGTGTATCAGGACCATGTCTGGTGCAAGACAACTTGGGGAAGGTGAGGGTTTCTTTTATCAGGCACACATACGTAAGAGACCTCATGGTGATAGAGAATGATCCAGGGACAGGTGAGCGGGAAACCTGATCTCAGGTGAACTCCACCTGTATCACACAGCCAGAAGAAGCAAGGACAGCCAAGAGAATAAGGGAGTCATAGGGAAAGGACAGAGAATAACAACAAAGTAGAAAAAAAGAGCATTCTATAATGAAAGCAGTATATAGAGTCCATATATCTGTAGATTTACAAACAAAAGCATATGTAAGCACAATGCAAATCAAATAATATTAGCCAAAGGTTTGTGCAAATAGATTTTAGGATTTAAGTATAAAACTACAAGGCTGAAGACTTACTAATATCCAGCCCCACTGAGAACAGTGTTGAGGTGGGAGAAGGGAGAATACCCTTGTCTGTTTAGTTTTATGCTCCAGACAGAATATGTCTCCCTGCCCACACGTTTCATCCACTTTCTAAAGTCTTTGTGTCTGGCTTTAGAACAAACTCATTTTAGGCCATCAATAAAAAGAGGAAGTTACAACACATTATCATCAGACAAAAACATTGGATGTTTGTGTGTGAGGGTGTTCCTTTACCTTAAAGGGTGTCACAGGCTCAGGGTTCGTTTGGATCATGAGGCTAATCAAAACAATACCAGCAAAATCCTGTGGCATGCTGTCAAAATACAGATTGCACCACCCTGCAGAAATGCATAACACACATGCACACATACAAGCACATGTCAGAGGTCTAAAAAACAAACAAAGCTGTCTTGCTGCAATGGGCCCCTTTCTTCTACGTACAGAAAGTAAATATTTTTATGAGGAAGTGAAGTAAGAGACAAGAATCCATGATTCATTGCATCACTGTGCTGTGCATTTTGTTCTCTCATTGTGTTAAAAAGTATTTAGTCTTTATTAGAGTTTGAATATTCATGAAGGCAGCCTAAGACACAAAAGAAGTGGGAGGGGTAAGAAAACGGTTCCCACCAGTTTTAATTGACTCAGTTATAGGACTGCTTAGAATGCACTGCACACACACACACACACACACACACACACACACACACACGCACACCCACCCACACACACGCACACACACACAAAACCAAACCTAATTGCTGGTCTAATCAACCCAAAGTGCATGTGACACTGGGAGACAGAAAGAATGTCAAGCAGTTACATGGGCTAAGATGTGGAGAGAAAGAGAGAATGACAAAAACACAGAAAATCAGAAAATGAAAATCAAACATATCTAAACAGCCAACAATAATTATTTGTATCAGAAATGCAATAACGTTTTACTATTATTTTCCAAAATGTGTTCTGTCCCATTAGTTTATGTCTACATAAGTAAATACACACCTAATAACATAATAATAGAAGTCCTAATCCAGTAAATGTCATGAGTGCTTATTCACAGAGGTTCAAAAATAACACGCCGTCTTTTGCACTACAGATGATGACAAGAGAGGAAGAAAATGCATATATGCAACATTAAAAAGATGTAATTGAAGTATCTCTGCACCAGGCTGTCTAACATGCAGTTGCAGAGCTCCTCCCTACTCCCTACTTGGCATATTGGTAGGACAGTGTCATGTCGAACACTGGGTGATCTCAGGTGATGTGAGACATCATGTTACATAGTAAAAACTCTATCACATTACCTAGTCCACCTTACTGTATCGTCCTTAGAGAAAGAACCTCAACATGTTTGGAGACGTATTGGGTTTAGGCTATAGCTTGATAGAATCATGGTATCACTACACAATCCACACACATGTAGGTTATAGGCTGCATGGTACTGTGTACAAATCCAACCACATAGGTACAGGTTAGAGTGGTATAATTTAAAGTGCACTATAGACGTGTGCTAACAGTTAGATTCAGTATTTTCCCTTTGCAATTCATTCAGACAGATTGACTTATCCATTGTAATTCCATCATTTGGCAGGAAGAGACAATGAATGATTCACTATCAACTGTCTAGACTACACAGGCCCCGTTTCTCACCTATCTACAACACCTACACTTAGAACTGTATAAAGAGTTTACAGATCCAATTTACAGATCCTCAGAGACTACTACAGTATATCTTTATATGCTGCTGCTTTTCTATCCATTGGACAATTACATCTGCAATAAGCTTTACTGCCAGTGTTTACTGCAAATTTCCAGGGTAACCGATGCAGTAAGAATCTGTGCTCTAACAGCTCGTGAGCCAGCCAGTATGAGAATATCCGACCTAGGACCAAGAAGTCATGAAAGGAAAGGTTGAGCACATTTAAAGTTATTTCACCCTTAATTCATGGTTAGGATAGATATTGACTTCATATAGATCAATGTAGCATGACTTTGGAACCTGTCTTTTGATTAATATTGGAATTTGTATTGAGTTTTTGTAGTAAAGGTTGACTCATTTCTGGTTGGGAAAATTGATACAAATGTTTTTGGTTTTACTTCTGGAAATGCCTGATTTCTGTTTAGGATTCGCTGTTTAACAAAACTAGGGCTTAGTAACATTAACAACGCTAACAACGACTCTCAAGGCCCCCATTAGTCACTCTCTTAAAGAGACATTGCCAGTTATACTAGGGCTTAGTGTAATCATAATCAGTAACTATACTTCTCATCTCACTTGTTACAGATCTAATGCCTGGTGAAAGTACTCTCACCATTGAGTGGTTGAGGATGAAGTACACTGGGGTACTGCACCCTCAAGAGGTCAAAGACAGTCCCTGATGTAAGCTTGTAAATATTTTAGTATTCATTTTGTCCTCTTCAAAGTGCCTCTGACAGAGAGAGAGAGAGAGAGAGAGAGAGAGAATAAGAGATAATGTTAAAGATAATGTTAAGTGAAAAAGAAAGACAGAAAAATTAAAAAGAAACCGGTGACACATACACTAGTCATTCGGCCCTTATGTAGTGCCACTTACAGGTGCAAAGCTGCTGCTAAATTAAGTAGGTGGTAGGTGTCTTTGGAATATGTGATTGGACAAATTTTTGCTTATGAGCCTGTGATTTGTTGTGTAGTGTGTTGTCACTTATTTTTTCATAGTTTGATGCCTTATGGTATCTAGAAAGGATTTTCTCTTTGGCATTTGTCCAAGTGTGTTTTATTCACACTCATTATCTCTCTCTCTTCTCTGCCTACTGCCAACTCACCTTTGCTCAGTCTTTGTTTTAAGCATACTTTAGGATGCACAGAGACACAGATACAGACACAGACACACACTAACATCTCGCTAATGTACATATTCAATCACACAGAGACACATTTGCATCATATTTGTCAGACATTCAAGGGGTCTCATCAAATGTACACACCTAAGACTCTTGAATCATGAACTCATTCTGACAGTGTTTCTGCATCTGTACATATTGTAAAGTTAAGGTGTACAGCTAAGGTAGGTTGTCTACATGAAAATCATCAACCAGCCCAAAAGGGGGAATATGCAGGCGCGCACACACACACACACACACACACACACACACACACACACACACACACACACACACACACACAGACACTTTACTTAACATCTATTGAGCAGCCACCAGGCATACTCACAGGATCACTTTTAAAAGACAGCTAAAAAAAAAGGCTTTCATTTTCCCATGGTAATTTAAAAGTGAGTAAAGACATCCTATCTTGTCCAAGTGTTCATTTGCTATTAGATTTATTTCTTAGGATATTTGTGTGTCTTTTTAGTGGTTTACTCCCTGATTGAAAGATCTTTTGAAAGATCTGTCAATCATTACTGCAACTTTTCTATGCTTGTTAATCTTTCACCAACATTCTGCCACTCTGGATGCATCATCAGAACTGCACATAACACACACACACACACACACACACACACACACAATATATCATGAGATGGTAGCAATTTGGAGGTTTTTTTCCCCATCAGCTCTTTTCACATCAGTAGAAAGGAAAGCAGACAAATTGTGATGTGCATTTAATCCACATGCCATAAGCTCTGAGTGGGACAAACCACTGAATCACTACTGCAGCAGTGGGGTACATGTGCTCTCCCAATGTTACATTTAAACACATAAATGCAAAGTCTTTCTACTCCTTAAACAAAGCATATAACTAAATCAAAAATCACAAACAAGGTTTATGTGGGATATAGCTTGTTGAATTGTGCACATGCGCACGCACACGCACACACACACACACACACACACACACGCACACATACGCACACACACATCCTGACTTTATGTTATTTCGGTGAGGGGATGTCATATAAGTCATCAAGGTATCTTGGCACAGGGGAGGGGAGGGGAGGGGAGGTGGTTACCATGGTAACTGCAGATTGCTGGGAATTTACCACAGTGATCAGAGGTTAGGTAGTTGCCACGGAAACAA
The DNA here is from genome assembly GCF_041902795.1 of Electrophorus electricus. NCBI lineage: Eukaryota > Metazoa > Chordata > Actinopteri > Gymnotiformes > Gymnotidae > Electrophorus > Electrophorus electricus. Next base: position 9,196,752 of record NC_137521.1, on the reverse strand, counting down.
CAGTAAAGGACATTCCAACACACACACACACACCTCTATATCAACAGCGAGCTCAAAACCTATTTACAAGTGCAACATGAGCCAGCTAGTGTTGCTTTTACTAGTAAAAATTTTACTACTACTAGTGATAATTCCTGACTTCTTCCATTCATTTTAATGGGGGAAACATTTTTACTAGTAAGAATAAAGTTTTTACTAGTAAGAATTCAATTAATATTTGTAAGCTAGGCTGTTTGTGTAGCTTGTTGCATTATAAACTAAGCACTGGCTCTTAAGGGCTGTCTTTTTAACTTTTTTTCATGTTTACTTTTTACTTTACTTTTTTAGTTTTTTATTTAGCTCCAAGTGGTCAGAAATCATTTTGCGGAGCAAATAACATGCAGTAACAGGCAGGCTACCAACATGGATTTATATGGGAATCTGTACTCCTTTGATACAATTGTGGCCAAAAGTTTTGAGACTGATACAAATTTTGGTTTTCACAAAGTTTACTGCCTCAGTTTTTTTAGATCCTTTTGTTAGATGTTTATCTGGTATTGTGAAGTACAATTATAAGCATTTCATATTTTTTTAAAAACTTTTTATTGACAAATACATGGAGAAGTTGCTCTTGGAGGATGTTTTGATACCATTCCTTATTCATGGCAGTGTTCTTAGGCAAACTTTTGAGCAAACCCACTTGCTTGGATGAGAAGCCACCCCACACATGAATGGTCTCAGGATGCCTCACTGTTGGCATGACACAGGACTCATGATTGCTACCACTCACCTTTTCTTCTCCGAACAATCATTTGACCAGATGTCCCAATCAATCTGAAGGGGGCTTCTGCAGTCCAATCCCTATACTTCCTGCAGAATTTCAGTCTGTCCTTGATGTTTTTCTTGGAGAGAAGTGGCTTCTTTGCTGCCCTTCTTGACACCAAGCCATCCTCCGAAATCCTTGGCCTCACTGGGTGTGCAGATGCACTCACATCTGCATTCTGCAAGCTGGGCAAGCTCTGCACTGGTGCTGACCCAATCCCATAGCTGAATCCTCTTTAGGAGATGGTCCAGACAATTGATGGACTTTCTTGGGTGCCCTAAACCCTTCTTCACAGCAACAGAACCATTCTCCGTGAAGTTCTTGATAATCCGATAAATGGTTTATTTAGACGCAATCTTACAAGCAGCAATATCCTTGTCTGTGAAGCCATTTTGATGGAAAACAACCATGGTTGAAGACAATGATTTCAAGCACCACCCCCCTTTTATAGCAACCAGTCTGCTCTTCTAATTCAATCTGCATGAGTGATATCAGCTGCGTTGTCCTCATTAATATTTTTTATCTAAGATAACAATCACTTAAATTATGTTAGCAGGCCATTTTGTGGCAGGGCTGAAATGCAGTGGAAATGAGGGTTTTATGATTAAGTTCATTTTCATGGCAAGGAATGACTTTGCAATTAATTGCAATTCATCTGATCACTGTCATAACAATCTAGAGATAATGTAAATTGCCACCATAAAAACTAAAGTAGCAAACTTTGTAAAAACAAAAATTTCTGTCAGTCTCAAAATTTTTGGCCACGACTGGTGTGGTGTTTTACAGGATCAAGCCCGTTGCTTGCTAGAGTGAATCATAGTTTTTCCTCCTCTCAGCTGCTGTAGTGTAGTGATCTTAAATTGTTTATCGTGGACAGTAATAATTGTGTATACTTTGAATGTCTCATAATCATTGTATTTTTGATGTCACATAGTTGGGTAGGAAAGGGAATTGTATTGGAACTGCCATGACATGGGGGGGGGGGGGGTGTTTGAGGAGTGTTGGCTGCATTTTGTTTTAGATATGGGGTTTATTTTGTTTGTGGTGTGGGATTTAGTTTGTATGTAGGTTTTGGATTTTGTTGTTGTTGTTGTTGTTGTTTTGACAACTGTGTGCTGCAGAATACCAAGCCCATATAGCATTTTTATAGCAAAATAAACTTTGGCCCTCGTCGAGGAAAATGTAGCAGTTCTAGCCGACTTTTTAAATTGTTGCCCTAACTATTAAATTAAAGACAGTTAGTGTTAGCCTACATATAGTGGTATTTATAATATCCCGTACAGTCAGGCTACAAATCCATAGCCTACAAATCTGTCCAAATTCCATACATATCGTTGAACTATAAGGCGATATAGGGCAATAATGTATCCAGACCTATTTATCCATGCTAGAAAAAACGTTATAGTTTAATGAGTAATATTCAAGGTATCATGTGTATCAGAACTTAATAGAAGTTGTACACTTTCATTTCATTGTGTATATATAGTACAATAACAATAAAGAAACCTATAAATCAACAGGTAACTGACTCCGTTCTATATCCTACATGCGGTGTTTTTTTTGTTCTTTGTTTTTGACGGTAATAAATTATTTACTGCTTGGTCTAAAGGTTAGTGGTAAATTTGTGCCGTTAGTATATAATGTTGTCGCCCTAGAATACTGCTCAGCGCGCAACTTAGGCATGGGGCTACTACTCAAGGTAAATAGGCAACCTTCATTAAATCGTAAACCATTACGTCCTGGACATTGCAGGAATTAAAGCGCTTTTCACGCTTCAGCATAAAGTTGCGCTTCGTCGATTACCGGTTTGTCTTTTCAACTTACTTCGGCGGGCCAATGGGCTCCCAGTTGCGGTAGAACAGGTGCAATCCGTAGCCAGTCACTTGCAGGTCACACGAGTTCCTTCTGTTCCCGGCACGTCAACAGCAGACAGCATTACAGCATTACAGTCTCCAGCCGGATGCTTTCAAATACAACTATAGACGTCACAAAACCGGGAGCTACCTCTCTCTCTCTCTCTCTCTCTCTCTCTCTCTCTCTCTCTCTCTCTCTCTCTCTCTCTCTCTCTCTCTCTCTCTCTCTCTCTCTCTCTCTCTCTCTCTCTCGCACAATACGAGTTACACAATACTATTAAATAGTATAGTTACACAGTAATATTAAATCGTTTTTAATAGTTTTTTTTCACGATAACATAAAAGGTTACAGCAACAACAGAAAATAATTAAAGAAAGGAATAATTCAACGCCTGACATCCATCTAAGACTCTTTTAATACATCCAGATACATCCCGGGTGTCGCAAAGGTGTTTCAGAGATTTTGATTCGCCACAGTAGAACTGTTTGATTTGCATAATAAAAGTTCTCTCATTCAGTCACTGCTTAATGTGTGGCGCGTTTGGGAATTTTCAAGCAAAACTAACAACTTTTTTAGCTGTGATGATTCCAAGGAGAGTGCTATATCTGAGCAGCCAAAGAGCACCAAACTGTAGTCTGGTGAAATACTTTTTCTTTAACATTTGTCAAAACCAATCGAAAATGTGAACCCTGTGAGCAGGGCAGACCATTTTGTAAGTTGATGTAAGTTGATGAACCCTGTAAGTTGATGCAGACTACTTTGGAGAGCACTTTCTCTTCACATGGAGAATGAGATATGATTGAGATGGAGCAAATGGTTGTGCAGTATTTTTGGCAAAGCTGTAGACTGAAGGCAAATTGGAAGCTTATTTGATTTAAAGTCCTCAGAGAACTTCTTATTGTAAAACAGTTGCCATTCAGATTAGTGGAGAGTTTTACCTTTGAAAAAAGCAATTTATTAATTATGCACATAAAATGTTATTTTCTTCTTGTGAGACTCAATGGAATGTTCAGCGTCATCTTATAATTTTGTTTCTCACTCTCTTGGACCAGTTGTCATGAAGGCTATTAACATAAATTGTGCTTGTAGAATATTTTCAGTTTCAGCAAGTCTAATTAGTTTTTTTGTCTCCCTTTAATACAATACACAAACTCACATTAAGAAACAAATACCTATTGTATAAATAGCTAAAATAAATAGATATTGTGCTGTGCAACTTTGGGGTGTTGTCACATCCGGCTTCACCAGCTGGAGGTTACTGGGCATAAACACTGGAGACAGCAGCAAATGCAAAGACACTTCATTACATGCACATGATAGCCACAGCTGTTAGGTGGCCTCAGGTTCTGACTCATAGGGGAGGTCTTCCATATTCACAAAGGGGTAAACAAAAGGAAACATTAAACAGGCAAGAACAATACAGAAAGGCACACAATCCTGCCCAGCACAAACACGATGCTACACAAAAACACTGGGAAACAACGGGATTTATATCCACAGGATTAATGGGAATAAAACAGGGAACAGCTGATAGGAATAAAGGGTGATAATGAGAAGTGCGGAGCCAATAACTATAAGGATGTTTATTTGGGTGGGACACATGCATGGGGCGGAGTAGGTAGGATGGGCGGAGACAGGACTGACAGAAGAGGCGGAGACAGAAAGCACATGCCAAACATAAACAAAGGGCAGCTAGAAGAGAACACAACAGAATGAGAAGGAGTCCTTGCTCACTCCTCAGTGGAGTGGGTGATGAGAGAGAACCATCACAGCTGTATTGTGTTAAGTACCAACCAACCAAAAAACAATACATGTAGCCTTACATAATAGATTTAAAATGGTTCCTGTGACGATCCCTCATTATAATGCTTTAGTATGACAGACACGCCTAAGGTTATAATTCAGGACTGTGTTAAGTGGGGAAGGTGTAAACGGAATCTGTAATGATGACATTGCAGTGTGTGACAGATCCATTTCAGGCACAGTCTGTTTGTGTGCTTGTGTAATGTTTAGGAAATACGGTAAAAGCCAAAGTATTTTGTAAACGTATTTTTGTGATGGATTTACCATAGAAAGAAAAAAATTATTTATAGCATTCCTTGAAGTGCATCGGTTTATGCTTTTCTCATGCATAAAATACTCACATTGTTATAAGTGCAAGATGGATTTTGATTTAGAAGTGGGTTCCATTCTTGGACTGCAGAAAAAGAAGATACAGAATAAATTATTTTTACTTGGCCTATACTCAAATGTCTGAAAAAAGGGCTATGGAAAGACCATTAACTACAAAGAAGTTTAATTCTCTTCTAATTGGAATAATTTAAATGCATGTGTTGATTTTTTTTGTTTTTTTTCCAGTGCCCTAATTAATCCTTATTCCAACATGTGTATATATGTGTGTGTACACCTGCTGTGTGTAGTTTACATTGTGCTTATTAAAGCCCAGTATAAAGCTGGAAATGACATAGCATTACTTCATTACCAGTAGTCTAATTAAAGCCAATTGCTCTGTTTTTTTTGTTTTGTTTGTGTGTGTGTGTGTGTGTGTGTGTGTGTGTGTGTGTTGCTTTATGTTGGTTTATGAAGGAATATATGTATAAGTGACCTTTGTTCCTCTCTGCTTAGGTCTTGCTCTGTGTGATGTATTGTGGAGGTGTGTGTCACTGTCAAAACCGCTGGTTGGTGGTGTGTATGTAAACATCTCTGGGCTTATTAATGTGTTCCACCATGTAAAATCAGCTACAGCATAACATTTTCTTATTACCGGTGCGCTAACTAAGAATAACAGAATAATCATGCCCAGAGGAGAAGAGAATCATTTTAGTGACATAACATGTGATGAAAGGCAAAGAGTGAAAGAAAGAGAGAGAGAGAGAGAGAGAGAGAGAGAGAGAGAGAGAGAGAGAGAGAGAGAGAGAGAGAGAGAAAAAAAGATATAGTCTTCAGACTGGACATCTTTATGGGAAAAGAAATGGTTGAAGGTAAACATTACTTTAAAAAGATGCATATACACGTGTGCATGCAAATGCATGCACATTTATGTATGGTGACAGGTCACCTGGCCATGCACTCTGCAAGATGGCTGGAGTTCAGAGTGCTCTTCAAGCAACCTCAGACCTGTATGAACCCATAACAAAAACCAAACTCTGCCAAGAAGACATTAATGTGACAGCTCTAAGAATAATCCAGAGCCTTAAACACTTTGAGTGCAATGGCAGTCTCTGCCCACAGCAATGTTATGAATCTAAAAATATATCAAAGCTTTAACACAGTCCTTCAGCTGTACAATAACAGATTACATTTCTCTTCACATTCCTGCGACTCTGGTCCCTCCCTCTCATTGTCCTCTTAAGATTCCTTTTGTTCTTCATCTCATTCTCCTAATCTTTGCTGCACTACTTTGTCTTTTGAACCACTATTCACTCTTTGTATGGATTGTATTGCTCTTTTGTTGTCCTGCGTGGAGTCAGATGTGCTGGGTTCTAACATAAAAGAAAACACTCACACCCACACATGCGAAAAGCAAACCAGTACCGCAATATGCCAAGAGTATGAGTAAGACCAGAAAAACGCACAGCAGGAGAGAAGAATGAAAATATAACGTTACTTTCCGTGTCTTTGAGATGACAAGTTACTTCAAGTGTCTTTCTTTCTCACTTTCACAGACACACTCGGCCTCTCACAATACTCCCCCCACTACACACACAAACACACACACACAGAGAGAGAGAGAGAGAGAGAGAGAGAGAGAGAGAGAGAGAGAGAGAGAGAGAGAGAGAGAGAGAGAGAGAGAGCATCTACAAGAGAAACACAGCCATCTCACCCAGGAGTATAGAAGAGCCGAGAGGAGAAGTACAGGATCTGCAGCGTGACAGACAGACACTAAGAAGCTGAGAGCTGATTAATATCAGAGAGGAGCTACAGAACAAAGACCAAATGATTAACAGCATGAGGGAGTAGGTTAAGAGACTCATGCACACTACTACAGAGTAACAATACAATAATAATGTTGAACCAACTGGCACCCAAATACCAGTCACCACTATACCAGCATCTCCTCAACCCACTACTGCAAGACTTCAGATCCCCTCCCCAAAACACAAACACAAGCTGTTAAACACCCAGACATAATCCTCCTAACTGATTCAAATGGTAAATTCATTAATAAAAATGCTTATTTTCTGGCTGAAATGCAGTAAAACTTTGATACCCCAAAACAGATACTGCCTTCAAACAGCTGAGCAAGGACACAGCAAGAGTGTGTAGCAGATTCTGTTTCAGAATTGGCAAGGAAAGCTACACAGACCTTCCCAACATCAGAAACAGTCATCCCTACCATACTACCCAGAACTGACCTTCACGCTCTTACTACACAAAATATAAATGGATGCATCATACGTGGAGGTGCGCTCATGCCAAACATTCACCTGGCATCCCACCCCATCCTTGGGCTTCACAGCCTTCACGACTACGTGTACCTTCGTAAAGACATACTTGCAAAAACCCTCAAGGATGCTGACAACCAACAGGTCAGCAGCAAGGCCTCCACAAATTTCCAGCTAGTCAAACCCTACCGTCCAAGACACCAAAGCCTACCCTCCAGGGCACCAAACCCTACCCTCCAGGACACCAAACCCTACCCTCCAGGGCACCAAACCCTACCCTCTAGGGCACCAAACCCTACCCTCCAGGGCACCGGCACTAGCAGTGAAAGCCAATGAACCACCCTACACCGCACCTCTGACAACATCCAACAAAGATCTCAGTACAGAGATGTGCTCACAGACATGCTGTTTCCAACCATAACCAACCTGCACCACACCACAGCCTATGGTCATTCCCCCAATACAGTGCTGGTCCCCTGCACACATCCACCCCAACCACAAACACCAACAACTTGCACCGAACCCTGCCCACCATACACCATACGACCAGCACTGGCCCAAAGTAGCCCCACAAGAGAACAGCAATGCCCCAGTAGAACAACAGACTGTGCCTCAGGACACCCCAGACATACCAGAAGGTCAGGAACAGGTCAGCTAAGCTGCAGCACTGATAGGACCAAACAACACAAAAAAAACAATATGGGAGAAATCAGAGACATGCTCAACCTCATCTGCACAAAACCTGTGAGCTGAACATAAACACAAACTTGATAAACTATATGTTAAAAAGTATACAGTAATATTCACACTATTGTTATAATAAGACAGATAACAACAATAAGAAGAATTAAAGTGTTAAGGTTAGTTTTTATTTCATTCTAGAAGTCTGTAAAAATGTTGCTGAACATTTGCTTTTTCCTTATGATGCCTTTAACAATTACTCTAAGGAACATCCAAGACACTCATTCATCCAGTTTTGGATGCAAAACAAAAACCCTGTAGTTTAAGAAAAATCTGAACAAAACTGATAGACAACTACAAGAAACATGGCACTGCTCTGATGAAGTATCACTAAGCTCCACAGGATACTGTGAAATCACAATTTCCTCAAAAAAATAAAATAAAAAAAGAACAACAAAAAAAAAAAACAGTAAGCAAAAATCGATTCAGGCTGCATACTTATCTAGAATAAATCAGAAATTACAAGATTCTGCTCTATTGTTAAAAAGAAAAAAACACATATCTGGCTAAAAATGAAGAATGAACTCACCCAAATGTCAGAAGACATATTATGAAAAGATCTTTGATATTCTCCAGAATCAGATCGGCAGTGTTCAGGCCCCTGTAGTGACCTTAATGCCAGGACAGGATCCTTACCTGAATATACACCAGATCAGGGGAATAACCACATATTTGGCAAAAGCTACCCTCAAAAGAGTCAGATCCACTAAAAACAGTTTTGATTTAACAATAAATAAAAATGGAAAGCTACCTATTGAGATGTGTAAAAGCCTTGGTCTGTACATTCTCAGTGGTAGGATAAGAGGAGACTACTTCAGGGGATATACATACAGTTCATCACTTGGCTACTCTACAGTAGACCATATGATCACAGATATAGAGCTATTCTCCTGTCAAAGCATTTACAGTCAAGCCCCTGACTCCATCGTCAGACCACAGTCCCAACAGTGTATACCTTAATATAGACTATTAATACACATCCCCTGCCCAGTAAATTCTACACAGTTAGACAGTTATAGATGGACCAAAACAGCTAACAAAAATACCTGAAAGCAATTCACCACCAAAAAGTGTGTTCTCTTACCTACTACTTACACACAACTTTCCCCCACAATAAAGAAGGTGTGAATGTCACTCTAACAACCTTAAATAAAATATTTCACTATTTGACATCAATATCCAATTTAAGGCCATTTTAAAACACTATACAAAACCTGAATATGACAAATGGCTTGATCAAGACAGTAAAATTAAGAGGAAAAATCTTAGAAAGCTATAAAACAAGAAACACAGACACCCATATGATCCAGATGTACACCTCACTTATTATGAAGACTTCAAACAATATAAATACACACTTAGAAAAAAAGAGAGAACTATATATCCAAAATCAACTGAACTTCTGGAGCAACAGGAGCTTATTACATTAAGCGCAATGCAAAGATTTTGCCATACAAAATGGAGAAAGATGGAAGAATCAATCTGAAAACAAATATATTTTGTGAAATAATAAGAATAATCAAACCCAAACATGCCAAAAGGTGAATGAAATGGAAAATAAAATTAACAGCTACCAAAACTCATTAGATTACACAATTACAGAGAAAGAACTAAGAGATAAATTACAGTCCCTACAACTCAAAAAAGCAAGCAGGCCAGATGGACTTCTGAGTGCTTCAATTCAAAATGTGGAGTGAGGCAAGGATGCCTGTTTCACTCACCCTCTTAAACATCTATATCAACCAACTGGCTACATCCAGCCCCCGGCCCCCAGTTACCATTGTGTTAATGGTAACTGTAGTACTCTAAGCCTGAACTGGTAATGAGGTTATTTTTTAACCCTGGAACTCACAGCTGTGTCCTGAATATGACAGTGAACATGGAGAAGGCGATGGAGGCAGCCAGCCCCAGATCCGGGTTCAACAGTATAGTGAGAATCAGTGTCATCAGCCACACCAGCTACACATGGGCAGAGCAGGACACAAGCAGACAATAAAACAGCTTCTGTCCAACAGATGGATCCCATGAGCAAAAGGACCAGCAACACCCAGCTCCCCAGAGAAGATAAACAACAAATATTTGTGGCTTTGAATAACTGAATGGCTTTGAATAAGTGCTCTGGGTGGAAAATAACATAGAAATAATACAACTCTGTTCAGATGGATCAAAAGACAGAATAACCAACACTGAATTCAGGCCTGTCTATCTTTAGGTAACTAAGAAAGAAGTAAGAAGGATGAAGCCCATCTCTCTCTCTCTCTCTCTCTCTCTCTCTCTCTCTCTCTCTCTCTCTCTCTCTCTCTCTCTCTCTCTCTCTCTCTCTCTCTCTCTCTCTCTCTCTCTCTCTCTCTCTCTCTCTCTCTCTCTCTCTCTCTCTCTCTCTCTCTCCCCATGTCGACTTTGTTCTTCCTTCAGAGAGCTGGTATGTTTCCAAATTGTTTCATTAAAGGAAGCAGGTTCACAAAGACTGTAGTAGCCAACACTGTCTAGACAAACACACACACACACGCACACACACAAGCGCACACAGACACACACACACACACCACACACACACACAAGCAACATGTAGCCAACACTGTCTAGACAAACACACACACACACACACACACACACGCACACACACAAGCGCACACACAAGCGCACACACACACACACCACACACACACATCCACACACTCACACATACCACACACACACACACTCACTCACACACACATACCACACACACACACACACACACACACACTCACACACACACACACACATATCCACGCAGAGTTTCATTTACATGCATAACACTTCTCTTTCTTTCTTTTTTCTTCTTGCCTGTTCACACAGATGCCAGTATGTGCACACTCGCATACATAGACACAAACTTACATACACCCACACACCCACATTTTCATTTATATACAAAAATTGCTCTCTATCTCACACTCACTCACACACACCCTTTGGAAGTTATAGAAAAAGTGGTCCAAACTTCAGCAGAACAGCCAAAATAAGCACAGCTACTGGGGCTGAAACCTGATAAGAGAGAGAAAGAGAAAGAGACAGGGAGAGATGAAGAGTGAGTGAGTATATTAACATGGTAATATAGGTCAGTAGTAATATTGGTAAACATATTTGCTTAATGTTTAGACCACATTAGATTGAGAAGATTGACTACACTACTTAAATACTACACTACTTAAAAATGACAGCATAGCTAATTAAGGATGAAAGCAGGACACAGTTAATATGATAAATTTTTTGGATTTCTTATTAAAAGTCAATTAATTATTAAGTTAATTATTCTTTGAACATGGTTGAGAAATCACAATTAAGATTAATCTCCCTCTTGACTTAATTACATTGAGAAAGTAAGCCACAAGCTTCTCCTGTCAGTTCTCTGATCTAGGAATCACTGGCTCAGCATGGAAAAGGTTTGAGTCCAACTGGAGTGTACAATTGTTCCACAAGACACTGGGTGCCCTTTTCTCTTTACACTCGCTCTCTTGGTGATATAATTTCCTCCAATGGATACTCCTGCCATTGCTATGCCGATGATAACCAACTAATCCTGTCTTTTCCACCTTCTGACATGCAGGTTTCTCTTTGAATCTCAGCGTGTTTGAGCAACATCTCATCATGGATGGCAGGCAATCACAATAACTTACAATAACCTTCAGGCCATTTGGATAACATAATAAAAACCTTAAACCCAGTAATTGACTTGTAATACTATAATATTACAACTGAGCAAATATAAATATTTGTTTAGCAAACGATCCTCTTTATTTTTTTAAGATATATATTTAGTATCTGCATCAGAGTACCCTGAATTTACGTATAAAGTAAATATAACCAGAACGTGTGATTATATTAGACCCGATTTAGGTTCAGACGCCAGAGGGCGCCCGCGAGAGCACCATCAATGAATGAGGTGAAAGAATCTAAACGGCTAAAAACGAAAGATTAAAATAGTTTCTTACTACTTGGCCGGAATCTTCCTTTAATTTTGGAAAGTATAAGTGTGTATTACACTAAAAAATTAAAGGAAATGTACCTTTATATTTCCTTTTTTGCTATTCCGGCGTCCGCTCAGACACCCATTAGTACTCGTTAGCAGAAATGTTAACGCGTCATACGGCCCATCCCGTTTGCTGGGCGAACGTGTGGTAGTATTCAAAATGTCTGCCGTTTGACCGGCCAGAGGGTTTCATTTCCACATATTCTAACTACATAGCTAGAATCTTAGTGTTTATTGTGGGGAATTGTCCGGTTTGCAACGAGGATAATGCTAGCCTAGCTTGAATGAGTAATCTTATCTCAGCCAGGCTTGAACGGTGAACAGATTTCCCGTGTCACCTTGGGTGCCTATGAGCGTGAAATCGGATAAATGTTTTATGGTTTATTGCTAGCTGATGTTCTCTCCACCACAAATAGTACAAGGCTTTCGGTTTTTTAAGTCCAGCAATTAGATTCCAGTTTCCCCTCTGGTCACTGGGCCAAGTTATGTGATTTTGGAAAATAAATTGTGTGAGACACTGAGGCACAGCGATTTTGGGATGAGCTAGAGAAGGGTAATTGGGATACTATATTGAGGGGCTGATATGTGCAGTACTCAATCGTGTGATTAAATTTTGCTTTGTAGTTTGAATTATTGGATGGATTTGTTAATTTAGCTTATGATTGATTTACATGTTCTACTGAGATTTGAGTGACTGGTTAGTAGTACTGCTCATCAGAAACTAAGCCAGCCATTTGATGTAGGTTTTTTAAGGGCAGTCAGTAAATGTATACCATTTTATATACTCTTTTATTTTCTAACAAAGCCTGTGGTTACCTTTTTTAAAAGGGAGTAAGATGATCTTAGGACTGCCTTGTTATTGCTGTATATATGAGAATTCCAGCAGTCAAAGGTCACTAATATACTAAAGCTCAAATGTGCCCATATCAGCACATTTGATATCCCCAGGCAAGCATAGTAACCTTTGGAAAAGTAAATAATATCTAATAATGTGTGAGGCATCACAGTTAAATAAAAGGCACCTTACTTTGCCAAGACATTTATCCATATGATGTGTAATTTAAATTACCCTTAAATGTATTAAAATGCAGATTGACTTTTCAAGCACTCTAGAGAAACCTCTTGTTACATTACTGCCAACCTGATTATTTTGCATATTATTTCATCTCCTTAACAAATCCAGGCTGTATGCTTCCTGGCTGTGGCCTTAACCAATAGAAGAGAAAAAATATAATAACAACAAAAGAAAACTACATTTGGTGTTCTCTATTGTCCACAATTACGCCCACACACCTTCTAAGCAAGCATTCCTGCTCCTGAAAAAGAATGTGATGTAAGGACACAAAAGCAATTGCTAATATATTTCCATTGCTAGGAATAAGTCTTTGCTAAGAATAAGAAAAAAGGAAACTGTCCTAGCTTTCTAAAATAACTGCTGACTTCTTCTAGTGGGGCAGCTAGGCCTAATTTATTTAGGCTTCCAGTTTTATGAAAGTATCAGTCAAAAGCTGTTCAAAAACTATGAGAAACATGCCAGGATTACCTCTGAGTCAACAATATTACTAACAAGTATATTAGTAACAATTTATATGTTTTGGTAGGACTACATGTAGGATACATTTGATATATAAGTACTATATATGGGTTTTGTGCCCATTCATTACTAGCCTTGGCTTTAAAGTCTTCTCTACAAGCTGACCATCATTGCTCACACTTCTTCCACAGTACTCAAGCAGTGGCATTAAAACTTGGTGACCATTACACAAACAAGACTGTGCTGACAGGACGCATTAACTGGCATTCATCTGTAGTCATCTCTGCAATTATTGGTTAAGTGTTGCCTCATTCTCCGCCACAGCTGGCCCCCAGGCTGATGTGGAAGCAAAATGTGGAAACGAACTCTGTGAGAGATATTCTTAGTTCTGGCCAACATGAACAGCATTTGAGCATCATAGCACCCCCTAATGGTCACATGGTGAGTTTGTCTTACAAGTGTACAGTTAAAAGGGGAAAAGAATTATGGAAAAAAACAAACAAACGACAGACTAGACTTTAAAATGCAAGGAGCACATACCAGTTAAGGTGTAATATGAGTCCAAGTAGCAAGGCTAATTTAGGATTGGTGTAATTGTCTGATCATTTGCTGAATCTAATGAAAACAGTGTGTCCACTCAGTACTGCATCTTCCTCAGCAGTACGACGACATCTCGCAGTCGATCTGCTTGACTTCGTTCAGACTGATGGAGTGGCAGCTCAAAAAAAGAAAACGTAAAGCTTCTTGAAAAGCTGAGGTTTGTGATTTGGCGCAGTGGAGGCAGGCGTGGAGGCCTTGGGGGACGCCCGGGTGGGAGGAGCCGGCGCCTCACCCGAATATTCCGCCCAGTTTCAGGTTGGGCGTCTTTGATTGGCTGTGTTGGAAGTGGGAGGGGATCAGCTGACGTAACTGGTGCAGAGGGTCCAGGGGGAGGAGGACGGGGAATGTTGATGAAGGATTCTGAGTGCAAGGATCCTTCCCAGGGTGCAACGCTGTCTGAAATAGCAGCAGAGAGGGGAGCGTGGACACGCTTCTTCCTAACCTGAGAGGGGCGCTCAATAGTGGAGATGACCGATCTCTCGGCTGGACGCAAAGAAGAACATTAAAAAATTATGTTGCATAAAACATAATTAAAAAATTACAGCATTAGAACTGGGTGATTATTTGGTCACTGGTGATTATTTTGTACATGTGTTCACGTTGTTACATGATGAGTTCGAGTGTTTGCGTGTTCAAAGGACAAATATGAAGGTAAACAAACCCTTCATGCACTTCACCTGAGAAGCCCATTAGCAGGCTATCAGATAAACTGGTTATTTAAATTAGCTTATTAAGTAGCCCAACAAAATTATCTTTACTCTAAAATTCACAATATGTAGGCATAATAATAACAACAACAGATCACAAATATCGCATTGTGTCCCTTGATTTATTATGATCAGATGAACAAGGAATACTAATTATACATTGTAAATAGCTTTTAAAACAAGATCTAACTTTTAGAAAATATCAAAGCAATAATAAAGGATTTCATATACCTGCAGCCCTAGTTTCTGAAGAGCCAATAATAGGCAGTGTCTCTTTTGGCAAGAGCCTACCACCAACCTAAGGGGTGACATCACACACAATTCTGTCCTAGAGTCATCCATTGTATATGGATGTGCAGAAGTGTGGCGTTTTACTTGTCGAAATGTATAGTTACGTGTGGTAAAGTATGTGCATGAGTAATGTGTTTGAGAGTGAGTCATTACCTCTATGGCAGTGGGGATATTTTTGCCCATCTTCTGCTTGAGTTTGTGTGGAGTTCTCTTGCTTTTCTCACTTTGATAGGACTCTTTTTTCAAAGCTTTGCTGAAATATGACATCCTTCCTTCCATATCACATTCATCCCACCATACACAAACTGCTAAAGCACAAGATACTGGTATCATAGTATTTAGAATAGAATTCCTGAAAAGCTACACACAGTCAGGCAAAAGTATAGAGCTTCTAAAAAAAGATTCAAAGACACACTGGAAAAAGAAACAAAACACAAACTTACACACTTTGTTACACACACTTTTGTCTTTCAATACCTCAATTCCTCTTCACTCTACGCAGTCCTGAGTGTTCACACCCTCCTCATAGAATCTCATTCTCAACCTTTTACCATAAGTGATTATTCTTTGGTTATTTTCATGGCATTTAGCTGAAGAAACAAACATTCTCCATCTGTGCCTGCTCAATAACTCAGTAAACCAGCACTACGTATGTGTGCGCATAAGGCGCTTCAAAAGACGGAATTTTTTATCCTCTCAATTCTCTCTTTCGTTCTGTCATGTGCCCATTAAAGTGTAGGGCAGCAAGTACATGAACAAAATGGAATCTGATAGGAGAGTGAAATATTAATGCACACCCAAGCAGCTCCACCCCCGGCCCTTGTCAAACACATACTCATACATGTATGCACACATGCACAAAGACAAACACATGCATGTATATCTTTTTGCACAAACATGCATATTATCCTAAAGTCCTCAGGTCAAAATGCAGATCTTCTGACCTACACTACAAGCGCTCATAATGTAAGAACACAAAAAAATACTATTTTTTCATTTAAAAGACACAGGAGATCATGAATTAAATTATTAAGGAAATTTTATTTTTATCATTAAAATCTTTGCATAAAAAATTCCGTTGGATTATGCTCGGGCAGTTCTGCAAATCAAATGAGAGCTTAATTAAATGAAATGGTCTGCAATCACGCTCTTTCTTCCATATCCTGTTCCCATTCTCCTCATGTCTTCTTTCTTATGTTCCATTACCTTCACAAGCTGCAAGCCCTGCCCACACACCACCACATAGGCCCCACCCTCCCTCTGCCACGCCCACAGCCCTGCAGCATCTGCAGTGTGTGAGAACATCGTCGCGTGGTGGTGAAGTCCATCACCACATAAGCACCACACGCACACACGCTGGTCTGGGGAGACAGATACCAGCCTTCCAGGACTTGGAGCACTTAGGGCAGTCAGAGGAGCAGAGTGTGCTAATGGTACTGACCAAAGAGAAAGCAGCTGTGGAAACACGCCACCTGATTCCTTATGATGTAATAGGAGTCTGATCTTCATTACAGACAATTGTCCATCATCACCACCACTAGCCAAACTGATGATATCTTCACCTGTGTGTCCTGCTTCTGGATATTTTGATAGAATGAGTGTGTTCACTCCACTTTGATGGACGGGGATAGTGGAGCAAGGAGCAGATGGATCTAAAAAACACACATACACATCAGCTTCTGTGTAACTGGACAAAGACGGTTGCTGCTGTTACTCGGGCTCTGTGCGCCATTGAAATGTTAGAACCAAAATGCCACAGAGCCTATGGGGTTAATGTGCAGGCTGCAAGGCAGTGGTAGCTCAATGGTTAAGTTGGCAAGGCATTGGAAGGTTGTTAGTTCACACCCCTGAGCAAAACCATTAACCATCAACTGCTCAAATTGTACTCAGTCACAATTGTAAGTCGCTTTGCATAAAAGCATATGCTAAATGCTGCAAATGTCAGTTTTAATGCAATTAAGCTGCAAGTTCAGGTCATTGCACTGCTACAAGGTGAGTGTCTCCTGAGTTTCACTCCACCACAGTTGTCCAATGTCAATAAAGACAACAAAGCTAGCTCTGCTTGCACCATGCACATGCCGCCTTGTTTCATCGGAGAGAAGTGGGTCTTTTGCTTTCTCCACACTTAGCTCCTCGCACCTCCCACACAGGGTTACTTAAATTATTCAGGATTGAAATTTTCATCCAGTTGTTCATCTAGTATAAGTGTGAAAGTTAACATTTTTACACTTCAAGCTCACAGTCTCGTTTCATACCCAATACTCTCAAGTACTGAGCCAAAAACAAAAACCCTTGTCATTCCATTTAAAGACTGCACTGTACATTAAATCTGAATTTCTGTGAATATAAACATAAACTCTAAGACATACACAACCTGATGGGTATGTCAGGAAGCAAGCAAAAATATTTACTCCCTTTAAAATGGCCAGTAGAAAGGCTTCAAAATAAATCTTTTATCTATAGTACACTACACTTTGACTCACAAAGAGAATCCTTAGAACATCTGGGGTTATAAAAGATGAAACTGTAACAAAAATTCCTTACTGTATCAGGGCTTAAGGTCACAGTCAGAAGGAAACTCCACCACTGAATTTTCTAAAAGTCTGACGTTATCTATACTAATTGAATGATTTAGGAAAATATCAAAACGTTGCATTCTAATGTAAGTAATTAAAGTCAAGATTGTCCTGGCCCGGGTGAGGTAAATGAATCTGTACCAACCTGAGACCTGAGACACCTATGTGACAGAGCTACCAAAGGTCAACAACCTAGAAAAGTGATTTGGAGAATATAGCCCCGAAAACACAATACCCTCACACATAATGCCCTCAATTCAGCAAGTCAGTATAAACTCAAATCCTCAGGAGAAAACAATAGTATTCAGGTTAACTTTGCAGACAGGTTAAGTCAGTAAAGAAAGAGATGAAATAGTTTACATGAACCACTTGAGTTACTCCTCAATTCAAGACATTAAATTTAAATTTCCTGATTTTCTGGGTTTATGTATCCATATTATTATTATTATTAGTTACGTTTATGTAGCGGATGCTTTACAGACGGATACAATCACTTACACACACACTGATGAGAAGCAGCAGCCAATTTGCACATATACATAAAGCTTCTTAAGTGCTGATGGGAAGTCACCTTATGTCTTTCATATCCCAAAATATACAAATATGTATATGCAGCTGATCCTAGACCAGCACTCATATTGTGTGCATTTTATGGATATAGCTGCAGTTCTAACAGTCTTCTGACTCACATTGCCAGCTGTCCTTGGATTTACTGTTCATTACTGCACTCAGATCCCACAGCGCTACAGCACCATCTGTAGCCCCACTGAACAACACCACATGCCTGTGGCGGGTGGGAGGGAGAGACACAGAAAGTCACCAAGTGATCAAAAAGAAAAAACAAAAAAACCAAAACACCAATCACTAGCAATGTGCTCCTTTCTATCACTGCCTTACCATTGGCCCTGTGCATCCTCCAGCCTATAGGAGGCAACACTGAGCACACAGCGCTGGTGATAAAAAGTCTCCCATAGCAGTTCAATCTTCCTACAGTCCTCTTTCACAGAGAAAAGCCTGAGAGGGAGGGAAATTGTGTGAGAGTGGGCGACAGGACGATGATATTGTGTATGAGCGTGTTTGTGTGAAGGTTGGGACGTGTGCGTGGGGGGGGGGGTGTCATGTGTGTGAGTGTGTGTATGGGGAGAGGTATGATGGTGTGTGTGTGTTTGTATGTGAGGGGGTAAGATATTGTGTGTGTTTGTGTAATGGGATATGATATTTTGTCAGTGGCATCCTGCTATGGAACAATGAAATTATACTGAAAAATATACACCCTCTGGCCAAAAAAGGTCACACACACTATTATTTCGTTGGACCACCTTTAGCTTTGATTCACCGTGGCATCATTTCCACAAGCTTCTGCAATGTCACAACATTTATTTGTCTCCAGAGTGGCATTAATTCCCCCCCAAGATCTTGTAGTGATTATGGGAGATTTGGACCACGGCGCAGTCTTCTCCAGTACATCCCAAAGATTTTGCAATGGGGTTCAGGTCTGGACTCTGTGGTGGCCAATCCATGTGTGAAAATTATGTTTCATGCTCCCTGAACCACTCTTTCACAATTATACTGGTCCTTCAGTATATTCAGATAGTCAGCTGACCTCATTTTTGGGCACATAACATTGCTGAACCTGACCAAATGCAGCAACCCCAGATCATAGCACTGCCCCCACAGGCTTGTACGGTAGGCACTAGGTATGATGGGTGCATCACTTCAGCCGCCTCTCTTCTTACCCTGATGTGCCCATCACTCTGGAACAGGGTAAATCTGGACTCATCAGACCACATGACCTTCCATTGCTCCAGAGTCCAGTCTTTATGCTCTCTAGCAAACTGAAGCCGTTTTTGCCGGTTAGCCTCACTGACAAGTGGTTTTCTTAAGGCTGCACAGCTGTTTAGTCCCAATCCCTTGAGTTCCCTTCGCATTGTGTGTGGAAATGCTCTTACTTTCACTATTAAACATATCCCCGAGTTCTACTGTTGTTTTTCTACGATTTGATTTCACCACACGTTTAAGTGATCGCTGATCAAGACCATTCAACATTTTTTTCCGACCACATTCCTTCCTCGAATATGGTTTTGTTTCCCCACTGTCCTTCCACTTTTTAATAATGCGTTGGACGGTTCTCAACCTGATTTTACTAGTTTCAGTAATCTCCTTAGATGTTTTCTCTGTTTGATGCATTCCAATAATTTGACCCTTCTGAAACAGATCAACATCTTTTCCACCACCACAGGACGTGTCTTTCCACATGGTTGTTTAACAAATGCGAAGCCACTCACTGCATCAGTTAGGGTTCAATAACTTGTTGCCAGCTGAAACATAATCACCCATGCAGTAATTATCCAATGGGAGGCTCTTACCTATTTGCTTAGTTAAATCCAGGTGGTGACCTTTTTTTGGCCAGGCAGTGTATATCATTTAACTGGATTCACTTTTATACTGGCTTTATGTTATAGTATTTCACTGTTTCACACACACACACACACACACACACACACACACACACACACACACACACACACACACACACAGACAGAGCGAGAAACTCACCTTAATGCTCCATCACTGCAGGCAAGTGCCAGGAGGACCTCCTCTATGTCATCACGTAGTACTGTCATTGACATGTACCTGCATATCAGCACAACAATGCCACTAACAGAACTGTCCCATTCAAACACTGTGATGGATTAAGGTTTGGATGAGACAATGAAATCCTCATCACCTACTCATAATGTTAACACGCCCCCTAGTGGTTACTTTCAGATAATACATCAAATACCAGCAAAGCTAGCAGTCGGAAGTTCAAATCAACATGCAAATCCTGCATACATGAGAGAAATATTGCATCTGTTATTTATGCTAATCGTTGAAGGGCTTCTATATTTTTAAAAACACAAACAGACCTCGTCTCAGGGTTCATTTTCACAGTCTTATGTCGATTCCGTCTTCTCTCCCAGTGCTCGTCCAAACGGTGGCCGGCAATTTGAGTCACCTGACAGATGGGATAGCTTAATTGCTCATCCCAGCCAATCAGGAGCCGGTAGCACTGTAGCTGGGCCCGCCCCCCAGCAGAAAACAGCATGGCTGAGAAAGCGCAGGATGCATCTATTTGCCTGTCACCCTTTCCTTCATCCTTTGCTGTTCTTCTGACTGCAGCCAGTGTCCGAACGTTCGAGATGTGGTCATTGATAACAGCAAGCACTTTCATTGCACCCTGCTTGGGTTCGATAGTGAGAATGGTCACCGTGGTATCCTCACCAGCCGTGACCAGCACCTCCCACACTTTAGGTGAAACCCCGCCCCTGGAAACACCGCCAAGGTGGCAAATACACCCCAGACCCCGGCCGTGAAGCCCCTCCCTTAGGGTATGCCCTCCTATGTCAGCTGGAGTGGAAGTTAAGGAACGAGATGCCAAAACATCCCCTTGTTTGATGAAGACCAGGGTGCCTTGGCTGAGTGTGTGGCTGGATGGCTGTGTTTGAGAAGGTGGGGTATAAGCCCAGGACCTGTGTCCTCCTCCACAGGCCACAGAGAACAGCTTCTCCTGCCTCAGTGGATCCCACAAAGCAAACTGGACAGAGTGGAAGCCAGCCATTACAAAGCGGGCTTCCGCTAGCCCTTCGCTCACAACCTCTCCCATTCTGTCTGTCACTTCTGCCTCTTCACACAATTCATCCTTATTTCGGCCTCTTTCTTCTCCATCATCTCCTTCGTTCCCTAGCACTCTTTCTCTCATTTTTTCCTCCTCTTCTTCCTCACACTCTTCTTCACTGGTCTCCCGAGCATCGGTGTGCGGTTCCGGTCCGCCGGCGTCCAGGAACAGGATCTTTTCTAGCCACTCCATCCCCCTGCATGCACGGACAGCTCGGCGCACATACAGAGTGTTGCCGTTTACCATCAGAACCCGCACATACCCATCCCGGCCGGTGCTGTAACACACACGCTGGCGCTCACACACGCTCGTCACACCTTGCTTCCCATGGATGCCGAACAGCATGCTGACAGGGGAGAGAGGAGCAGCGATGTGATCCCCGCCACTCCATGGCCCCATGCGCCACCTTTCTCCCGCAGACCTTCCAGCATCTTCTTCCCTGTGCTCCCAATCACATCCCTCTTCGGCATTCTTTCCCCCCTCTCTTCCCTCTTCAACCTTCCTGTCTCCCTCTTTCTCTCTGTAAAGCAGCAACGAGCCACGGCGGTCGCCACACACCCACAGCACCCCCTTTCTGCACGGCAGTGTGACTGCGGCGGTGAGCCAGCGTTTGGCGCAAGGCGGCAGCAGGAACGCCGTCAGCTTCTCCACCCGCAGAACCAGCCCCATCTCATCCTCCATCTCCACCCACACCATCCATCTAGAAACCAGCCCTTCTGAACCAGAAGCTAGGAGGCACAAACCATGACCTGCACCCTGTCCTTCCACCCACTGTAAAGAGTGGATCTTCCCCTTACCTGCCTGCAGTAGCATGCCTGAGTTAGGCTGGCACAGAGAAAACACCCAGATACCTCCACTAAGGTTACCCACCGCGCACAACCATACTCCCATGCCAGAAATGGAATCCTGAAATCGGATGCTTGCTACTTCCATCACACAATACGACTGGAATTCCAGACCACCATTCCATATCGGCTCCCACCATCCATCTTGATGCAAAAGCACTTCGCCCTGGTCGGTGCAGACGAGAACAGAATCACACTCTCCTACTAAACGCACCACCTTAGGACACCCTCTCCCTGTAAACCTCAAATCAATCTGGGTCTCGCCCCCTTTTTTCTCTTTCTCCGGTTCATTCCCCTCAGCCAGCCTCCATACACATATTCCTCCATCAGCCCCTCCTGTAGCCACCCAGCCACCTCCACCTCCTGCCTGTCCCTTACTGACAGCCAGTGCCCTGATTCCACCTGCCCTATGACCTTTAAATGTTCTTCCCACTCTGCCCTCTGCCCCCCACTCCCACAGCAGGCAGGACCCATCTTCTCCAGCGCTGAACACACGACCAGGTGTGAGTCTGACACAGAACACCCGGGCCTGGTGCCCATAGAGCACTCGCAGGCATGTAGGTGAATCTTCTCCACACCCTCCATCTCCGCCCAGCCGGCCCACGTGCCACATACGAACGCTGCGGTCATCTGAGGCAGAAGCCAGCCACCCGGAGCTCTGGAGGTAGCACAGGCTGAAAATCACGCCGCTGTGCCCCAGCAAACGTCTCTCAACTTTGGACTGCTCGTTCACTTTGGTCCCCACTGGTCTCCATAGCACCAGCTGGTTGAAGACAGTCCCTCCCACCAGTACTGAAGTTTCCCAGCTTGGACCAATCAGAAGTGCAGAGTAGAGAAGGCACACTTCCACGCATGAACAGAAGGCTAGGATGTTTCCAGAATCCGGCTCTAGAAGCAGTACAGCATTATGAGCAAGAGATACACCTAGTAATGGGTGGACCTCTTCCTTCAACCAAGAAACATCCAGCACCCAATCCTGGAGCTCCAAGAGAGGGCCAACTACCTCCAAGCCATGTCCATGAGGCATGACACTAATAAGACGAACACCTTTTCCACCAAAAACTACTAGCTCTGCCTCTTCGTTACCATCATCTTTATTTGGTTGCTTGGCCCGTATCCCATGGATATAGTAGTTATGGAGAACACTGAGTGAGGCGCAGTGTCTAGGTGAAGCTTGGAGACAGAAGACGGACAGGACTGGTCCATCACCTGGAAGGGTAAAAAAAAAAAAAAAAAAAAAGTATATTAGTTGAAGTGGGAAAGCGCGCGCGCGCGCACACACACACACAGGCAAACGTTACTAGCATTACAAATTAAATAAAAATCGACAAAAATCGAAAAGAAAATTCTAGGCAAAATCACGGCGTTTATTTCTGACCCACGTGTATAAAGTAAGTCACCTGTCAGAAGACAGTCATCTCCAAGAAACTCCAGAGCAGTCACCGGTGCCACGAGCACAGAGCTCTCCAGAACGCTCGAGCTGTCTGACGTCATCTCGCAGCTCGCGCAGAGTTAGTTGCCCTCAACTCTCCGGGTGTTCGCACGCCGTGGTTCTGGTCCCCATGCTGATTTTGGGAAACCCAGCCCTGTGTTGCGTTTACGGTAACACCAGAACTGACGCTTTTAGTCTGTACTCTCTGTAAAGAAAGTAATCAGCAATCATGTACATCAGTTACGGACAACAAACTCGTCCGCTACCATATTATCGCAAATCGGTTAAGACATGACTAGCTTAGCCAGGTCGGCTAACCTACAGTGTCTAAGGCAAAATAATCTGATATGGTGCCGTTATTTTTGTATGTTTACTTGTGGTACGAGGCACTGACAACATACGAATATGAATATGCCGAATTCTATAGTATAGCTAATCCTAACCTTTCTTCTGTCCTATCAAGCGTGTTTTCATTGCATGCATGTGTGCTTCTCTGGGTTTCTTCCGCACTGAGAGTCGCTCCTGGCCAACCACAGGGTGCAATACTGCACCGGTCGCTCGGTAGGCAGCAAGAAATCTACTGGACGCCCTGCATCTTAATAAAACAGTAGCGATGGCGTTTTACACACACAGGATGACTTTACGTGTCTGTTCATTCAAACATCACGTACTCTGTGAAAGTCAGAGCTTTCAAATCACCACATAATGTATGTATTTTTTTTAGCCGCCTTGCTTGCACGTATTTTACAGTGCGTCTGAATAATGCGGTACGGAAAAAAGAAGTTGATGTTCAAATACTTATTTCCGGAGAATGTCTAGGGAGTTTGTGAGTGCACATGGTGTGTAGATCAGAGGATTTATACGCTCGCTATGTAGCCGTAGTTCACCCTCGGGCTCTTTACGGAAGAAGCGTAAACTGCACGAGTACCTCTGTTGTTTAAATTTCGTACGGACCACTCAAACATAAAGGGGTGGAGACGAACAAAGTATATTTTTTTGTGGAATAAAATAATTCAGCGTTACAGGTGAGTTGATAATGTTAGCTATCTGACAAAATACAAGAGCAGCGATATGTGCAGCGTTGCCTGAATGTATGAAAACGTTGCTAGCCTTAATCCTAGTCTCGAACCTCTTCGTCTGCCAATTTAATACCATGCAAGGGTTTAGCTGTTTGGCTAGCCAGGCAAGTAGCTAACGTTAGCTATCTGATGAACATATTAATACCGAAGGAGTAAACTGGTGCAGCGTGTGCCGTCCAGAACACCAACAGACGAAAAGGAAGAAGGAAAGTCATATGTTTAGTTATACACTTCAGACAGACATAAATATTAGACGAACATGGGGATGAGCGCTGCTCCGGATTAAACCTAGACCGAGACTAAGGTTTTCATCAAATCACCACTGGATCCGGGTTAAAAACGGCACGGAATTACATATTGCGCTGTTCGTAGCATAATGAAAGCTGTTACATTGGTTTACTTGGTTTTTGTTACTCTTTTTACATGATGTGCGCTTAACAAAATATGTAACGTTAGCCACGTATTGTAAATCCCGTAGCACAGTGTACGGGCCTAAGCGGTTTTGATGACATCTAGTATTCTCTACTTGTTCCCTTCGAGTGCACTTTATGCCCTTTTTGGTAGAAAACAGAGAAAACAAGTTTATCGACCAAATAATGGCAAAACTATGCTGTGTAAGTGTCTAAACACTTGATGAGATCAGTGCTAATGCCTTGCCCCAGACAAACCATAATGAAGTTTGTGTTTTTTTCTTTCTTTCAGATGCAACCACTTATTGTCGCTTCATGGCATGGATATTGCCATTTTTGATTAAGCACCTTCAGTTTTTTATTATTATTTGTATAGTGTTTATTTTTTGTGAACCCACGACAAACTGTGACATGCTGTAAACATTAATGGACCAAACTGACCACAGCCATGGAATGAATACTTGACAACCACACATGCACAAACACACACAGAAACACACTCCAAAATACAGTATGTAACAGCAACACTAAATCAGAACAAATTCATTGTTAAAAATGAAAAATAAGTAGCACTAATAGAGTTAAAGTAACACTGTACCTTTTACAGTTGCAACGTTACGAATGAGTTGACCACAGATCTGCCTTACCTCTCCACACGCGACCCCTGACTTTACAGCCACACTTTCTTCTTCACACCTCCCAACCAACTTCTCCCACACACACACACACACACACACTCCCCCAGTGCCACAAATGAAAATGCTCACCACTATGACATACCGCATGCCGAACTTCACCCTGGAGCAGAAGCTCTACCTGCTCCAGAAGATCCACAGCGTGGTAGATGCCGTGCAGGACTTCCGCAAGGACACCAACACTACCGTGTACCGCAACGCCGTGTGGGCGGAGCTGGCACAGGTCTTCAATGAGGCTTTCCCCAATCGGCCACCCAGCAGCGTGGGCTCCTTGAAGACGCTATGGAAACGGCTGAAGGTGGAGTGCCGCGTGGCGCTGCAGAGACGGCAGGAGCAGCAGGCGGCGGGTGTGCCCCTCACTGCCCTCACTCAGGTCAGGCGACGCCGGCCCACGGAACAGCTGCAACACACTGCATCTGGCCTTCACAGCTCACAAACTATTACTGAACCGACATCAAGAAAGAACACATTCACCTGAAAGAATTGTGTAAAAGTTAACAGTATATTGCAGTTGTGATTTGTTGCTGTTGGATGTATTCTAAAAAGTCTAAGGAACTCTGTGCAGACCTTTTAGCCTGGAATGCTAA
Organism: Electrophorus electricus; assembly: GCF_041902795.1. Taxonomy (NCBI): domain Eukaryota; kingdom Metazoa; phylum Chordata; class Actinopteri; order Gymnotiformes; family Gymnotidae; genus Electrophorus; species Electrophorus electricus. The sequence continues at coordinate 9,170,541 of NC_137521.1, read as the reverse complement.
GAGCTGTGGATTTTTGTTATTGTTACTATTCTGCAATTTCCCCTAGGATCAATAAAGTTTAATGTAATGTATTCCATCCCAACAGTATTCCAAAAGTATTCGCTTTCTCCCTGCAGGTGCAACGGGAGGTAATGACTCTGGTGCCAAACTTGATCTCCAACATGGAAGACATGGATGGAGATGTCAGCTATGTCTCCGTCACAAACAGCTCACCTGGGGCAGGTACATAGCACCTGGATAACCCTACTACTGCGAACAACAGGTGTAATTCCATCAAAGATATTTTTTCCATTTTGAGCAAAGGAAGGAAACGCTGCATGTATTCTCTCTCTGTTTCTCAGTGGCTGGTGGTACCAATGGGAATGAGCAGGAGGACATTGACCAAAATGATGTAATGCTTTATAATAATATCTAAATATAATAATATTAAATAATGTGGAATGTTTTTCAGTGCATGCAATGAAAATACGCAGGTAGTAATGTTTAGTCTGTTAAAATTGGTCAAAAACATTCAGATCAGTGTGTGCATATAGTATGTGGTACTTAGCTGTGTTGAACTAAACATATTTACTCCTTTTGTCATAGGAAGTTGACAGTAAAGAGCTTGTAGCCATCGACATAGGCTTGGCCTCCCCTCCGGAGCCACTGCAAAACTCTGGAGTACCGATTAGCCCTGGCCCTCCTTCCCCCTCCCAGCAGTTCCATTCCTATTCCACCACTTCAAGGGCTGCCACCCAGCGGCCTTCCGTCTTCTTCCCTAGCCAGTCCCAGCCTGGTTTAGGGGCAGGGTCAAGGGGTATGCTCTTCGACCCCCCGCGCAGAGTCTCGGTGGCGCCTCACCTTCCACCCATGGCGTCGACGGAGAACTCGCTGCCCCTCGTGGACGGCCGCAGGCCGGACGCGAGCTGGGAGGCGCGGCGGCAGGAGGCCCTGGAGCTGGAGCACCAGCAGACAATGAGTCTGTTGCTCCTCCAGCAGTGTGTGTGGGAGGAGAAACGGCGGGCGGCCCGGCAGAAGGAGAGAGCGGCGCGTGCCAAGAAGCGCTACTACAAGGCCAAACTGTGCAGGCTGGGCGTCGAAGTGTTGCCTTCAAGCAGCGACAGCGAGGAGGCCGCAGAGCAGACGTGACCTCCGCCGTTTACAACGCCCTGACTTTTTTTTGTAGAGTTGTTTGTGTGTTTTTTAAAAATCTATCAATGCTTTTTTTACTTTCCTACCAAAACAGATGATTTTATTTTTGTGTACCCATGTGTTCAAGTCCAGTGTGTTTTTGGAGTATGTCATTTTTGTCATTTATGTGGACCAGTGGATCATGTTGCTTAAGATATTCTTGATCTAAATGATCTAAGCACTCCTCTCTGTCATTAGATCTTCCATTTAAGGTAGCTCTGGATTCAACACAAAGTAGGGCTACCTTAAATATCTACTGAGGTTTTCTCAGGTTTTTTTAGTTAAAATTATTTAGTTGTAGTTGATTGATAAGTGGTTTTCAGGGCTGATGAGTGATATAATGCTGATATTGTGAATGACAACATATTATGATCTTAGGTGGAACAGTGTCAGTTTTCCTCTAACCCATCCAGCTGATATGAAGAGGACAAAAAGATCAAAGGAGGGCAGTCTGTCGTAGAGCTTTGTACCAGGTTTTCATGTAGAGTGTAAGTCTGTATAATGACTCGTTCTCAGGGTGTGTTTGGCTGGACGGGCCTGCTCAAGACTGAAATTTCTTGGGGGAAAAAAGTGGGAGGGAGAAAGTGTCTATTTGACCTCAAACTAACAAAAGAATATTTCAGATTGTCCAAGCCACAAACACAACAGCAAACTTGCCATCACTTTGAAACATCTTTCAGGTAAAGGAAAATACAAAAGACTCAAACAAACCTTTTAGCAATAATTTTTTTTAATGTCCAACATTTCTCTTGTACAGTTTTTGTGGTAACCAATCATAGGCAGCTTCCTCCAGGAACCCTTCAATGGAAACAGGATAGTAGACATCCCATCATAAACCCAGTAACCAGTGATTCAGCTTCAGCCCCTCCCTTTCTCTGCACTCACATATTTTCTCATCTCTCTCTAAGATGACACACTTTGCCTTACCCAGAATGCATTGTTAATGGTAGAAGAGGAGCTCATATCAAACAATACATGTACCAAAATGTTATACATTATACATGTTAAAGTAAATTCCACTCTTGTGATCAACAAAATTAAGTTTCTCTCTCTCTTTCTCTCTCTCACACACACACACACTCACACTCATACATGCAATCATAAAAACACTCTGGGATGTGGTTAACGGATAACTTAACCTTAACAAATATTAATAATAAATAAAATAAATCAATTTTATGTCTATACAAGATAAAGGTTCATCGTTATAAATAAAATATAAAAGATGTAAATAGTAAAAAAGGATTGGAGCACTTTTTGATGAGTATGAGGTATAAAAAGAAAGATATTGATTCCCTTATTTGGCAGAACCATAGAGCAAAACCTGGGAGATAAAACTAATAAGTTTTGGGGTTTTTTTCTTTTAAATAAGCAGTATACTGTAGATTTAGTAGACTTACAGCTCTTCTGTCATGCACAAAAATGTATTTTGTCCCTTGTGTCGCTGTGTCTCTTGACTACCTGACTGACACTGACACATATCCTCTGTCATAAGGACTTATTTCTTGGACGGAATTGTTCAGTTGATCCATTTATAGTTGTTCAGACCAGCTGCTGCTCTTCAGAGACTGAACTATGATAAGTCTAACATCAAAAGCTTTCCTCAATCAGCAGACTGAACATACCAAAAGATTTAAAATATACACATTCTAATAGCTTCTGCACAAACTCCCAACACACGTGAATTATAACCCCGCAAAGGCAATTCTGTGGAGTTGAGAATGCCTGATAAGTTCAAGGGATGAAGTGAATGCTTAGAATGAATTCGGGTTAATACTTGTTTGGTCTGTCTTTAATTGTGCAATTTTAGTCAGAGTGTTTTCGGTTGATTTACTGAAACGGCTGAATTAAAGTATATATATAAGTGTAATAAATCTGGAATGTCCTAATGGGTAGGCAAGTGTTTTGCAACACTCATACATTGAAGCATGTGTGGGCAGTCGGCTTCATTTCCCATTCAAACTAGCTGTCTCAAAACAATCCCTTAATTAACAATCATGTTGGTCAAATCACATCTCTTAGTTTAAAATACTTTACATTTACAATCACTACTGCTGGAGTTCCACCAATCACACACCAGGAATGCTGATTCCCTCTTCTAACCAATCCAGCCCTCTGATCCCAATACAGATAAACTGCTTCTTCAGTCTGGTAGTGGGGTGGTTTTATGCATCAAAGAAACATTTGAGATGAACACAGTCAGGATCAGTTTGGAATACATTTTGAAAGTGTTTGGGATGAGTTTGGCAATGGCATCAGATTCCTCTCCATCGAAACACATGTCCAGTCACTCAACAAACCATATGCCAGACACAATCTTTAAAAACATCGCTTGAGGTTTTTTTTCATTTGCAATGAAAAAAATACAAAATGTATAAAAAGGTTATATACAAGCTTTGTTTTTTTTTGTTTTTTTTATTTCTATGACCAGGCCCCTTCATATCACTTCAACATCTCAGCTATGCAACTTGAATTGGACATGAATTCTCAAAATCACCTCTTTCCTTACTACGCTATCCTGAGAGGTTGCTGTAGATTTCAACTGCAAGTCGGATTCTACCTCACTGGGTCCCCCAGTATCCCTGGATGCAACTTAAGTCCTCCACTCTCCTCTTTGCTTTCTTCTGCTCCTCGGTGCATGTGAGTAGAAATGCATCATGGGAATAAGGGGAAGTCATCAGGACTGTCCATCACTTCTGTGCAGTCTATAAGAGAGAGAGGGAGGAGCAGAAGAAAGAAGAACAAACACAGTTAAAGAGAACGAGAGGGAGATAGAATAAATACAAAGAAAATGCTTGAAAAATACATAACTAGGCACAAGGAAAATAAAATGGAGCCATGTTAGTTTTCACATTAGATATGACATTATATCTAACACGTTAGATACTGCTGTTGCTGTGAGGGCATCTGCTAGTTTTACAGTTAGCAAACTACAAGAATGACAGGATGTGATTGACTTCCAGTAATACCCAATGTGATAACTGTCTCTGAAAACAAACCAGACTCCACTGAGAATATATTATCATAAATGAATAGACCTAGAAAGCATCAAAATACACAGAAATGATGAAAGACGTGAAAAGGGGGGGTGAAGAAACAGGCTTACTCAGGGTCTGGTGACATTTCAGAGATGCTCTGAGAGGTTGCAGAGTGAGGAGGCGGAGATGGGGAGGGGCCAGCAGGGTTTGGGGGCGGGGCTAGCACAGAGGTGCTGAAGGAGGCTAGGATAGAGGAGAGAATGTCCAGATGTTCACTTGAAGGTGGGCGACTGGGCGGAGCTCCAGGGGCTGTTGCAGGTGTAGTGTACCTACATGGAGGGGTGGAGTCTAGGCATCCACGGTGTGGAAGCGCAGCTTCTTGGGGCTCTTCTGTGATGGGTGGAGGGGGGGAGGATGTGGGATGTGGTTCAGGGTGTGACAGTTGTCGTGGGGGCAGAGTTCTGAGCCACTCGCGGCAGGGCTGCACTGACCCTGAACCTCCATTAGGCTCCAGCTGCTCCCGAGATCGGCTGCTCATCACTGCTCCCCCGAGGTGTTCCCGCGATGCCTGCCGCCTTGTCAGTGATCCCAGCTGCACCCTCGACCCCCCTAATGGGCCCTCTGCCCCCATTAGCCCAGCCACGCCTGCCCCTGTAGCAAGATTCTCCCTTGAGGTGTGAACACTGTGGGCGGAGCCTAGCCTCTCCCTGGAACCGACCAGGTGCTCGGTGGCAAACTCCCGGCGCCGCGGCAGCAGGTCGAGATTGTCACGGGAACGCTGCCGTCGCGCCAACGAGTCCAGGTGCTCCCGGGAGGAGTAGCGGGAGGCAGGCTGGGACAGGGAGCCCGTGCCAGAGTACATGCGGCCGTAGGAGGCTGCCGGCACCCCCCGGTGTCCCAGCGTGGAGGTGCGGTACCAAGAGAGCTCGCTGGGCACACGCCCCACTGCTGACAAACCCTGCAGAGCTGGCGGGCAGCCCAGACGGTTCTTCAAGATACCTGGAGGAAGGGAATGGGGGAGGAAGAGTAAGCCCACATTTTTATGGTACGTGTGCATAGCCTTTCGATTTTAATTTTAGAAAATGAGGCCAAATTTTCTATTTTAACCTCATTTAAATTTTCAACATAGTACAGCTGTACTTTATAGGCTGCCACACATTTCACAGTAAATTGTAAGCTGTAATTTAGCACTCCTGGCACAAGTATTTTTCTCTGAGGTTAGCCGACTAACTGTATCAGAGTGCGGGTTTCTGGTAACCCCACCTCCAGTTTAGCCCCTACCTGCATATGTCTGTGTGTCCATGTGTGCGTCTCACCCTTGCGGTGTCTGTGCGTGTGTGTCAGCCCATTCTCGTCCCCGCTGGTCAGTGCAGCATCTGCCTGATTGTTATTTGCTGTGTCTTTGCTGTAGTCAGCCCCTAGGCGGCGCTCTGAACCCCATTTTTGCAGAGAGTGCACCTCACACTCCTCCAATGCTGGCCAATAGGACAGCAGGTCATTCCCATCCAGATCTGACATGCAAACAACACACCATGCTGTTGATTGGCAGGGGCAAAACTGGGAACAAGATAGCAGCTTCACACCAGGACTCTTCATAGGTCCTTCTGTACACAACAAACCTTCAAGATTTGCAATACTATATGTATTCCAGTTTAACAACGACCAAGAGGTAAGATAACTTCTGCACAGTGATACAAGCTCTTATTATTTTCAAGTTTTCAAGTCATTGTCAAAGCAAGATAGTCAAACAGAATGGTTGCTGAAGGTACACATTTCTACTAGCTTACTTTTGTATGGGGCATGTTCAACATTATGTATTTGTACACATAATATACCAACTTCAACCCAACAGATCGTCAGGCACTGGCTACCTTTGGTGCCATTGTGGGTGGGCTCTGTGAGCAATCGCTCACTGTGATTGGTGCGTTTGAAGCGTCGCTGGATGCGTCCCCGGAGACGCACATTGTCCTCACTCTCAGAGGAAGGAATGGACAGACTCCTCTCCTCCTCCAAAGAGAGATCAGAGTCTGAGTCCGAGTCTTCACCTGAAGTGAAGGTTAAAGAATGTGAGAGAGAGAGGGAGAGAGATTGAATGAGAGAGAGTAGGAGAGAGAGTGCAAAAGAGAAAGGGAGGGATATTAAGCCAGATTAACAAAGGGAAGAGGGCTGTAATATTGAAATTTAAACTTAATATGAAAAGAGTGATTGTGTGTATGTGTGTTTGTGTATGCATACTTTCATGAGGGCCACTATGTGTGAGTGTACCTCCATTGCGGTGGAACATGGCAACATCGAGGTCCGTGGCTCCTGTGTGACCCAGAGTGTGTTCAGCAGTCTGGTGTGCTAGCAGATTTTCCCTACTCAAAAATTAAAAAGTAAATGCACAAAGACAACAAAAACACAACATTAGGATGTTAGTATAAATAACAGCTGGCTGTGAAAAAAATGATATGGAGACCTAAATTAAGACCTATTTCCAAGAGCAAGGGGTGTGTGTGTGTGTGTGTGTGTGTTCTCACCGAGCACTGCTGACTGATGATATGGTGGATGTTCCCAGTGTGATGCGGTGTAATCCACTCTGCTCCAGCAGAGAGGCGGTGTTGTATGGGTTCTGGCCCTGCACAGGCACACATGCAACACTGGACACTTTTGGTGCCTGCATATCTCCTCCTTTGGGCTGATTGAAGATCTACAAAGTTTATTGTGCTTCTTGTGTCTGTGAGTACTTACAGGAGTCTGTGGTGGTCTAGGGGCGTCTTCGCTGGGGCTTTTCTTGCCAACGCAGGCCAATTTCCAGGCCTCCTGCACCTCTGAATTCAACAGCGTGAAGACCAACAGCACCGCCAAGCCCTGAGCCACAACCACACAAGATTAATGTTCTCTCTTTCACACACACACACACACACACACACACACACACACACACACACACCCATACACACACACAGGAGCATCGCCAAACCCTGACACAAACAACCAGACTAATGCTTTAATGCTAACACACACACCAGACCTTGCCCCACAACCAGACTGCCAGATTAATGTTTTTACACACACACACACACACACACGCACACACAGTCACAACCTGACCCACAACCAGACAACTGGATGATGTACATATACTAGCATACACTGTAGACTATTAATACAAAAAAAAGCATACAGACCCATGAAACATATGCACACACACGCACATGCAAATGCAAACATTAGCAGCACAATCAGAATCAAATCATCTTTAGTAACTGTTGACACACACACATTATTAAATGAATTCATGCATTCATATGGATGACACACCTGTACACAGCAGAGGATAATGAAGAGGTAGTGGAAGGCCAGGATGCTGTTATTGACGGCCATTAGCCCAAAGAACCAGACAGAGGCACTCAAGAGCAACAGGAAAAAGGCACTGCGGATAGTGGCACTGAGAGAGAGAGAGGAGGAGAGAGGAAGAGAGAGAGAGAGGAGGAGAGAGGAAGAGAGAGAGAGAGGAGGAGAGAGGAAGAGAGAGAGAGAGGAGGAGAGAGGAAGAGAGAGAGAGAGGAGGAGAGAGGAAGAGAGAGAGAGAGGAGGAGAGAGGAAGAGAGAGAGAGAGGAGGAGAGAGGAAGAGAGAGAGCGAGGGAGGCAAGGAGGGAGGGAGGGAGAGAAAAATAGAGGAAGAGAGGGAGAAACGACATGGGGAAAGGGTTATGAGAGGACAGAAAATGGAAGTTATCCACATCATAATGGAGATTTCTTGGCTTCTGGTGGACTTGGATGGGTTTGGACAGCTCATTTGGCAGCAGTACAGAAGATCAGCTAAAGGGCCGAGGACAAAGAGGACGAGCAGTGTGGGCAGTGGAGCGGGTCTGCTGGACATGACCGCTTGGGCCCTCGAGCATGCAGAAAACCCAGCACTCAGAACCAAGGCGTCTGCCTGTGTATGTGCGTGTTAATACTCACAGTACAGGCATTTTCTTTGTTTCTTTTTGAGACAAATTACATGTCATACGCAGTACCGTCATAAACATCCCACTGTTCATCTGCAGAGGAGAGATAGACAGACAGAGAGAGACAGACAGAAATATAGACAGACAGAGAGAGAGAGAGAGAGAGAGAGAGAGAGCGAGAGGGAGAGAGAATCACGGAGTAAATTTCAGTTATACAGCAATAATTCAGTTTTATTTACATTTCATGGCAAAAGGATATAGTAAATCTGATATAACTTGATAGACAATCAAAGGTTCAAAGATTAACAGAACTGGTATGTTTTGCAAGGCTTGTCATTAAGGATTAAAATTGACCCAGCATGTCGGTTAATTAAAAAGCCCACTTTCATTTTAATACAGCCTGCCACAGTGGATGACAATCCTCACAAAGCCTGTCAGATGAGGAGAATGGAAACATTAAGAGCTGCAGGTTCTGATACCAGTATAACGATGACAATGGGTCCCGCAAAGCTCCAGATGAGTTTATCGTAAAGGGAGATCCAGCAGAAGTCTGGGTTGCCATAACCCTCTGGGTCCAGGCCCACCGCCAGGCCTGTGCACACACACACACACACACACACACACACACACACACACACACACACACACACACACAGAAAGAGACTCAGCAGCATGGAATCAACTATTACAATGTTAATTTGACATTAAATGCCAAATCCACACAGGTCCTACACTGTGAGACGTTAGGGTAAAGGGTTCAGCCAATGAGCAACATCTCCACAGGTGATGGGTGTCATGTCCATGTCCACTGCCATGCTCAGTTTCACTGGTCACTGTTGACCACCGGTTCCACCTGCACCTGTTTCCCATGTGCACCTTACCAAAACACCAGTGCATCTGTTTGCAGTTTGTGAAGCCTCTCATTTACCTCATGCAACTTACAATTATGTATTAGTACAATTTGAGAAATTGAGCATTAAGGGTCTTGCTCAGGGGCCCAGCAGTGGCAACTTGGAAGCAGTGGGGCTTGAATCCGCAACCTTACGATTACAAGTCAAGTACCTTAACCACTGAGCTACCGCTGCCCACTCCGCTTGTGTTTCTGTGATTTTCTGACAGTGGTTTTATTTAGCCTTATAGTAACCTGTTTGCCTAGGATATGACCTTAGCCTGTTTCTTGTTGTTTGAGTGTGCCTTGCCCGTAGTAGCCTGTTAGAGCTAGACCAAGGACTGTTTACACTGTTGTTAATCAGTCCAGCACATCCCATCTCCCTGAACTGCTCTGCACACAGTGCCTTGCCCTATGGCACACTGGCTGTGGTTTGACCTCTGTCTGCTGACTCATTCATTTGAAGTAAAAAATGCTAATAATGTTATGCTATGTCCCTGGACATTTAATACAGCTCTGAAACACTTGCTGCAATAACAATCCACATCTCAATTTGTCAGTCACTAAATAAAATTAAAAAGAACCAACCAAACAAAAGCATTAAACAAAGGAAAAAAAAAAAATTCTGCAGTCAGAAATGACAGTGACCACCTCAGAGTTGACAGATTGAGGACATAGAGGAATTAAAATGTAAAGTTCACCTGTCATGTGGTTACTGTTTTTGCACGTGTGTGTCTACCTGTAATGATGGCAGGGACTCCCCAGCCAATGGCGTAATAGAAGCGCATGGCACCATAGTTGATGTTTCGGGCTTCGGTCTGCATGCGGTAGATGTGCAGTGCCTCCACAAACAGCCAGGCAAATGCAGACATGAAGAAATAATGCAGTAGGATTGCCACAACTGTGCACAAAAACTGAGAGAGGAAGCACCAATCAGAACAAAGTGAGAATGAAGAACACCAATCAGAACGCAGGAGTGTAACAACATACACCAATGGGGAAACAGTAAGCTGGTAATCAGAATACAAGAGACACATAGATATTAACAACCTGCAGTTTGTGAATAGATGTTGAAATGCACCAATAATAATATTGTTAATAATAATGTTCCAAGAAAGACTTTTGAGAAGACTGTTGAGAGAAGCCAATAAAAACACAGGTTTTCAAGTCAAACAGCCAATCAGAGTACTGCTGAAATCAGAAGAAGTGTGCTAGTTTTTAAACCCAATTGTACTGTATGAAAACTATTGTGGGAGGAAAGTGCACTTCGGTTAAAAATGTCGGCCGAGATGGCCAGTCCCTCTGACACAGTAGAACAGTCTTCACCACTCAGACAAAAAAAAATAGAACTAGCTGATGTACTGAAGTTAAAATATCCCTGAAATCCTAATTCAAGCTCTGAGAGAATATTAATAACAAATGAAGCCAGTAACAGGCACACATAAGTGCATGTACACAGACACACACACAAACACTCAGACCTTAACACACGCTCTCACACACACACAGAGATATTAGCACACACTCTCTTTCACACACAACACTGAATTGATTAACTCATCAGTGGAAAGCATTTGCTGTGAGTGAACTGCACTCAAGGGAACAGTGTGTGTGTGTATGTGAGAGAGAGAGAGAGAGAGAGAGAGAGAGAGAGAGAGAGAGAGAGAGAGAGAGAGAGAGAGAGAGAGAGAGTCACAGCACAGCACACTGTGTGCCTGTGCATGGGTACTGATGGTTGTGACACCTTGCTGAATCTCACAATCTCCGGTGCTGTTGGTTTAAAAGCAATATACAAGCTGACTGCATATATGCCTTTTATCAATCTCCATAGTTCATAGTTGTTTCTGTAATTGTTTGCCTGTAACCTTGAAGAGATCTGTAATGCTAACTTCCCAAATAACAGCTTGATGAAATAACTAACAGCAGTCAGTCAGTCAGTGTGACTCACCTGTTGTTCGGTCTGGTTGATGCCTAGCAGGTAGGTGAGCTGTGAGAGGAGGGTGGCAGCAGCCATGTTGGAATGAATGCTGCGTGTGTTTGACTTCAGTCCTCTCAGACAGGAAAGCACCGTAACCGTTAGCAACAATGCCACCATGGAAACTGACAGTGATGTGTAAGTTACTATTGCGAGAGTCTCCAGGTCACCCTCTAATTGCTATTTAAGAAATAGCAAGACAAAGAAAAAATGAGATTAAATAAGAATTAAGAATGATTAGACAATTACAGATATAAGTTAGGTTTTTTTTTTGCTTCATCATAGTTGTACCATATTGTTTTTTTGATGTTTACTAAGTAATAATTATATACATTTGTGTATACATTAGCTATTTTGTGAGTGATCTTTGCTTGGTGCACTGTGTGTGTGTTTATTACTTCTCTTTGTGAGCTGTCCATAAGAACACCAAAAGTGCCCAGTCTATGGCACTGACAGCGCACATGTGACGTGTTCCTGTAGACAACACTGCAATCTCTCACTGTCCAGCACCCTCCTACTGACACCCTACACACACACACACACACACGTTTACAATAAATAGAATCTAAGTAGGATGTCTTATCAGCTTGCAACTCTAAGAATATTAGTTTGGTTTAAAACATCAAAAAAAAATTCTACTTGGTCAGTTACACACACACACACACACACACACACACACACACACACACACACACACACACACACACACACACACACACACATGAGGACACACACACACCCCGAGGGGCAGCCGAGGCATTCTCTGTCTGGGCAAACTCACGTGCTGGTGTGGTTCCACTGTACACACAGAGGCTTGCTGCGGTTGCTTGTCTCCAGAAGACGGAACTCCAGCAGAACGGGTGACTCCAGAAGACCTTCCACAAATGACTGGTTATTATACACAGACACACTCACCACAGGCGAGTTCAGCACAGGGTGACGCGGCAGCCTGCAGGGAAACACACACACAGACTCAGACATACATACACAGGCTGCTGGAACACATACACACATACTGACAAGCAAAGGTGAAGAAATAGATGTGACATGTGTTTAGGATGAAATGTGCTTCATAAGCACACACAATTGCATGCATATACCCACCTGACTCCGCGACGGTCAGTGTGGTATTTGGGAGGGAGGGCAACTCCTAGGCTTCGGTATATCAAGACGATCACATAGCTGATGGACGATTCAGGCAACCAGACAGATCGCCGTGCTGCTGGCACCTCTGGTGTCTGATTGGCTATTATATTCACGGGGGCGGGCGCTGGTGGGGCTGGAACTAAGAACAAGACTATCTCAGCTGTTATAAGAAAGTATTAGTATGTATTGGTGGATGGCTGATAAAGAGGTTTATTCAAGACCACACAAATTGCAGCCGTGCTTCGGCACCTGATGTAAGATTTTTGACGTCGTTAGTGGATAAGTGTGTGATAATGAGTCTTCTCGTGCATACTTACTGAAGCTGCGTTGCGGCATTAGGGCACTAGGGGGCACCACAACATGTGTGTGAGCATCCCAGAGTGCCTGCCCTCGGAACAGCGTGCTGTGATAGCGAGGGAACCGTCTCCGTACGTGTGTGTGGTTCTCCACACGATCCACAGTCATCACTGCAGTGCACACAAACACACACAAACACACACACACACGCATACACAAAACTTCAGTATCTGCACATTACATTTTGTACTATCATTAGATTATCGAGTAACAGGAAAGTGGATATATGTGCAGAGTGTAAGGGGATGCGTGGCTGACCGATATTAGATGCCACCAGCGCTACCGGGTTGAGGTAGGTCTGTTTCATGTTCTGGGCGAGGGTGCGGGAGTATTGCTGGAGGAGGTCAGCCAGGCCCGCAGCACCGCCCTGGCCTGTGTTGTGAGCCCTCCACAGGTCTGCAATGGCTGGCCCCAGCAACACACTGCAGGCCCGCAACACGTTCTGCACAGTGAGAGAGACGGAGAGACGGAGAGACGGAGAGATGGGGGAAGGTGAGAGCGAAGGTAGAGACAGTGAGAGAAAGAGCAGAATGATGAAGCCAGAAGCAAACGAGAAGAAGAACTCAGCGGGTATCTGGTGGGGATTCTTACTTCTGTGAAGTGTGCGTCCTGCGTGGCTGTCAGGCCGAAGCCTGACTGGAGGCTCTCAAAGGTCAGGAGACGGGACAACAGCCTCTCTGCAATCTGAAGGTCATTGCCATAGAGACGAGGAGTTGCTTCTGTGACATCACGTACTTGATGGGCCAGCTTCTTTTCAATGATAGTGTTCAGCTCTGTCTCATTCCTTTCAACAGCCTCTAGCTACACATACACAAACACAAACATCCAAACACTCTTAACATCTTATGATTGTCAACAGAGTCAGTGTAAGAGAGAGAGGAGTATCATTCACATGCTTGCTTCTGTGTTTGTTTGTGTTTGTGTGTTTGAGTACACGTGCTTGCTGCCCTACCGCTGTGTTCAATTCAACAAAAGCAGGAGAGGTGCAATTATACAAATCAGGTTCCAGCCAGCCTCGTTCTACATCACAGTGACGAATAGCAGCTCCTGCAATAAACACACACACACACACACACACACACACACACACACACACACACACACACACACACACACACACACAGAGTATTTAAATTAATCAATTAATAAAAACAAGATATATGAAACATACACCAACACACATGCACACAGTAATTAAATTTTTAAATTAATAAAAAAATCACATATTATTTTTTAACAGAGCATGTATTTTACACCACACAGTACCTCTAAAGATGTAACACACACACACAGTATTTATATTACTCAATTAATAAATACAAGGCATATTATTACACATACACAGAGTATTTTATTTAATTAACAATAACAAAGCACATATTATTATTATTTGATAGAGCATATATTTAACATCAGGCAGTGCATCTAAAGCTGTAACAAACACACACACACACACACACACACACACACACACACACACACACACACACACACACACACACACACACACACACACACACTCACCCACTGATCCTCTGGGACAGGGAACCACAGCAGGCATGCTGAACTTGGTCCTGGGCCACCAGATGCCCAGTGTGATGGCCTTCGGACAGCCGTCATAGATCACTGCCGAGTGGGGGAGGGAGGAGCTACTTACAGTCCTGTTAATTTACAGCTGGTTCTTTCACAATAAGTAGATCAGTAAGCCGTATAGGTAAGAGAGGATGGGTGAAAATGAAGGCAGGAAGGTCACACGGAGTATATTAGGAGTTAGATATAGGGTGGAGGCGGAGTCACACTTAAAGATACACCAAAGGGTTTCTCCAAGTGCTACAACAGAAAAGTGTTTGTCCCATCAATGTGAGTTTGTGATTGGGAGTCCAAGAGAACAAAATTGGCTCTGCTCTGAGTGCAAGGGAATGTATGTCAATCACAGCGACACTAATCAACTTGCTGATGAGGGCAGTTAGTGCTTTGCCCCAGGTGTATTCCACTGCCCTTGACAGCTGACTTGAAAAGATGTGACTTGGAGGAAGCATATCTGAGTTACTCCAAGGTTAGTAGTTGTCATGTGACAGGGGAGATCTAGTCGGTTAGCTGTTGGGAAAAATGGGACTTAAAAAACATACACTAAGTTGCTCATTTTCCTGATATGAGAGCTGCCTGGGACCAGGCTAGGAATGAGAGAAGTGCGCAGAGAGAGGAGACGTTAAAGAGAGGGATGGAAAGAGGTAGAGAACAATTGAGCAGAACAATGAACATCTGCATGGATGGATGGAGACATACACACGCAGGGCAAAATGACCAGTGTTCAGTGAAGTTCTCCAGTGAACATAATCACTTCCCTCTGTACGTGCTCAGCTGCAGGCAATTTAACACTGCTGGTGTAATGACCACATGCATGAATGCATGAATGTGTAGAGGGATGGACAGACAGATGAACAAGAGCATAAAACTAATCAAAGATAGCTGGACGAGATTCAGTCTCACCTTCGCAGCCTGTCTGCGTGACCTCAGCAAATGGGTTGTCACACATGTTGCACTGACGGCCAATTACGCCGGGCCTGCACTTGCATTGGCCACTCTCTGGGTCACATGACCGTGTGAAGGAACCCACTGGGTAGCAGTCACATGGCAGACATGTGTCACTACTCCGTTGATGGTAATGGAACTCCTGAAATCAAACACATATGCACATTCGCATTCACACAGACATAAAATAAAACACGGTTAAGTGATGAAACACAAAAATGAACAAAAAATATAAAAATAAAAAACAAAGACACACACAAATACACATATACATAAAGAACAGTGTTTGCTGTCAAAGAAGTAGCATAAAATAAGTTATTATGCTACAACATTAAAACACTTGAGCACCTTTAAGTAAACTGTATATAGAAGACTAGCAAGAAACCTGTGATGATTACAGAGAAAGATGGAGATTACAGTGTTTTATCCTAGTCCTCAGATCTTTGAGATATCATTTACAGCACTATTGGGTTATACTGGGTCAGACTGACTCGGTATAAGTGCAGTGTAATTTGACAGATCAGCATGTGTGTGTCTCTAACATCACTTTAGGGCATGCACCGTCATGTAGCATAACTAATCTTCTTAAATTAACTTTTTTAGGATTTACATACGTAAATCAATTACCATACGCCTCACAGGTTAACGAGGCCATCAATTACTCAATGTGTGTACAAGTGTGGCTGTTTTACTTAAAAAAACCTACTACCACACACAAACACGGACACACACAAACACACACACAAACGCACACACCCTGACGTGCTTTGGGAATAGCTTAGTTTCTCATCACACTGATCAGTGTGCTGTGGTCAGGGGGAAGATGAGAAGCATTACCATGCTGCTGGTGCAGGCAATTTAGACACACACAGCACTATATTGGACACATTAGACAGACACGGCACTGTATTGGACCAATAGCTTCAGTGGTACATGCCTAACATGCTACACTGTAGAGTAGCATGTCTGCTTTTTCCTGAAGTTGTTTGTGTGTAATAATTTGCATGTCTTTAATTACAAAATCGATGTGTTATAAAGTATCTTTATAGTAAACAACTGCAGTAGTACTGCATACAGCTCAGGTTCAGTATAACTGCTGCATGCTGGAGGAAAGAGTTCAGACACAACAAATAAGTGTGAAATGTCAAATGCCTGCAAGTTTAATCAGTGCTAATGTAAAACTGGTGCTATTTCTTTTACGGTTTCAGCTGGGCTGAGTGCATGAGTTGAACACTGCAGTGTACACAGAATGAGGCTTCAGGGAGAGGTTCTTGTGTGAAAGCCTGGCCACGGCGCTTAGTGGGCTGGAAGCACGGGAATGGATTTTAGAACAAGGAGACGGAGATTTCAGAAGGTCAGGCATCTGGGAGCATCACAGGGGAAAGGATTAGGGCTTAGAGATCAAAAGCTCTGTGTGTGTGCGTGCGTGTGCGTGCGTGTGCGTGCGTGTGTGTGTGTGTGTGTGTGTGCATATATATATATATATATATATATATAGAGAGAGAGAGAGAGAGAGAGAGAGAGAGAGAGAGAGAGAGAGAGAGGGAAAAGAGGGTTCTTCGGAAAGCTAGTCTTGTGCTGAAACAACTCTAGGAGGATTCAGACATCAGGTCTGTCTCTAATTCATCTAGAACAACGCCTTGAAATTGGCAGGGTAACATCAGAACAGGGATCAGTGCATGAGCTTAATGGATTTACACATTAGGGTCAAACAGCAGAATTAGAGGTCAGGTTATGGTCAGAGATGATTAAGACAGGAGTGTGTGTGTGTGTGTGTGTGTGTGTGTGTGTGTGTGTGTGTGTGTGTGTGTGTGTGTGTGTGTGTGTAGGCTGGTACCTTGCAGTTGCACTGTCCGCTGGTCTTGTTGCAGTCTGGGTCAAAACCTTTATTGGTATCACAGTGACATGGTCCACATGTAAGATTTCCCCACCATCCACGAGGGCACTGCTGTTCACTCCTGTGATGCACATGTATGCACATGCGTGCACACACACATTACTGCCAATTTAATTGTATTCACACATTTATACTGACAAACATATGCCACCAACCATGGAAACGTTT
The DNA here is from genome assembly GCF_041902795.1 of Electrophorus electricus. Classification (NCBI taxonomy): domain Eukaryota; kingdom Metazoa; phylum Chordata; class Actinopteri; order Gymnotiformes; family Gymnotidae; genus Electrophorus; species Electrophorus electricus. The sequence continues at coordinate 9,153,493 of NC_137521.1, read as the reverse complement.
GGGTCAGCATGCAGCAGCGTGTGTGTGTGTGTGTATGTATGTGCGTGTGTGCGTGCGTGCGCGGTTATACCTATGCTGGCAGTACTGTCCGTGGTGGTGGTCTCCACAGTCACAGCTGTAGCCGTGGGAGGAGCTGGGTTTTCTGTGGCACTGAGCTTCATTCTCACATGGGTTCAGCTGACATGCATCTGTACAGCTTTTACCATAAAAACCTGCAGAGCCACAAACACATTCACAACCATGACCCTCTGACCATCAGCAACTGCACAAAAGAATGAAGATGTGCTGAAATAAAGATGCACATCTGAAACTAAATGTTCCTGCTATTAGTTTTTTGGGGCTCTGCACTTTGACTTGTAATGATATTATAACACACACACACACACACACACACACACACACACACACACAAACACTCTCATTATATTAATCAAATAATAAAAACAAGACATAACATTAAACACGCACACAACAATAAACTATAATAATAAACTTTTGTATAGCACTTTAATAAACTGTTTACAAAGTGCTATACAGACAATAGAATAAATAGAGGAATCATAAAGCTTATTACATCCTGAGCTCTATCACCTAAGGAAGGTATTTGCCAAAATTAAAAAGAAAGTAAAATAATTTAAAGAAAATCTGTTACTTTATGCAACAATAATGACTACAGCAGTTATTACATATATTATGCTGAATGTCAGGCAAGAAGTCTATATGTACTGGTTAATTTCACGCAACGTGGTCACTGTTATAAAGGAAGATCCTATTTTATTTTCCACACACATAATTTAATATTGCTTTAGATTTATTAGGCTAATTTTTCCAATAGCCTGAAACTACAAGCTATTTTAGTAAGGGGTTACAAGGTTAGAGTTTTCCAGCAGTGGGTATAGTATTAGTAGATTAACTGTTCTGTTTAAAATATCCGCCACACACACTGAAGAATAAGTGTGATACTGAACAAAGTGTAATGTGTATAACAAGCATGCATTAAAATAAACCTGTATACTGTACATAGTTTAACCAGGAGCAGAAGGTAATATATAACACTACCAAACACACACACACCCAAACACACACACACACACACAAACTCCCATGTGACCATTAAAATATGAAATATAGAGGCGTTTAATTGTATAGTTACATTTAGAATATAGGCCACACAAATGACAGAACAAGGGCATTTCCATGATGAAGTGTACAAAGAGCGTAAACGAATCATGCAGACACACAGAGTACGAGCACACTAAGAGAGGAAAAAGAGACAGTAAAAGCAGAGATGGAGAGTCAGAGCAAGAAACAGAGAGAACACTAGACTGCATTCAGTATCTTAAAACAAGACTTTTACACAAAGGTGATGCCAATCTTGATGTCACAGTGCTAATGTATAATCCCACAGAAAGCCCTTTTCTCTATAGACTCTGATGCGATAAGGCCCACCCTGCACTTCTCGTTCTCTGATCTCTCTCTGATGCGCTGCAGCTGCAGAGCTTAGAGACGCTCTCTCTATACAGTCCCGATCAGCCGACTCTGACTTCACATATAGCCTAAAGTAAGTGCCTCCCTCTCTGGCTATACCCAAAACCTACCAACACCGACATTATAATCAGCCTTGAATTGGAACAAGCTAACATGGTCCCTATGTCACCATCTGACGCATGGATATAAAGTGTGTTACTGACACGAATGGAGAGGATCCAGCAAATCACAAGCACCCACTGTATTACTTACAGAGTCACAGTAGCTTTGGAACCACAGAAGGAACCCTGCCGTATTCCACCCCACATGGAGTTAACACACAGCTATATCTGGTATATTCTCTTAAATAGATACGTGAAACAAATAGAATAATGATTATTACCACATTCATAAATAAATGAAGTGGCGAGATGTTAATATACCTTCATTATTCATGCTTGACTCTCAGTGACCTCACCAGAACCATTAGACCTGCTGGACCTAAGGCCTACTCTTTTTTTGCGTTTGTGTCTCTGAGGGTGTGCACAAGCACAAGATTCAGTGTATGCTTCAGTACGTGTCTCTGAAGGCTGCTTGTGTGAGGAGGAAGGATGAAGGATCTCATTAGCATGGGGGTATGTTCTAGCCTGCTGAGATGAGAGAGAATTATTTAGATTTCATGATGGCAGTCTTTGATTCCTCTTAGAGCAAGGAACTATTAAAAAGACTACTGATGCAACTGCACCACCACGATAATGAAGTGGTTGTGTTTTCTACATTAAAAGTTCTACATCCAGGGTGTGTGTGCGTGTGTGTGTGTGTGTGTGTGTGTGTGTGTGTGTGTGTGTGTGTGTGTGTGTGTGTGTGTTTGTTTGTTTCTTTGTGTGTGTGAGTCTGTGAATGCACTCTGGCGACAAGGTTGTCAGCAGCCTTCTCTTACACTTTCCTCTCTCCTTCAGCTTGACTAAAAAGAGAGATTTTTTTATTAATGTGACGGATAGATGCCTCTCCCTGTACAGCACTCTCCTCCTGCCTGTACAGCACTCTCCTCCTGCCTGTACAGCACTCTCCTCCTGCCTGTACAGCACTCTCCTCCTGCCTTTACAGCACTGCCCTCCTGCCTTTACAGCACTCTCCTCCTGCCTTTACAGCACTCTCCTCCTGCCTGTACAGCACTCTCCTCCTGCCTTTACAGCACTGCCCTCCTGCCTTTACAGCACTCTCCTCCTGCCTGTTCAGCACTCTCCTCCTGCCTGTACAGCACTCTCCTCCTGCCTTTACAGCACTGCCCTCCTGCCTTTACAGCACTCTCCTCCTGCCTGTACAGCACTCTCCTCCTGCCTGTATAGCACTCTCCTCCTGCCTGTACAGCACTCTCCTCCTGCCTTTACAGCACTGCCCTCCTGCCTGTACAGCACTCTCCTCCTGCCTGTATAGCACTCTCCTCCTGCCTGTACAGCACTCTCCTCCTGCCTGTACAGCACTCTCCTCCTGCCTTTACAGCACTGCCCTCCTGCCTTTACAGCACTCTCCTCCTGCCTGTACAGCACTCTCCTCCTGCCTGTATAGCACTCTCCTCCTGCCTGTACAGCACTCTCCTCCTGCCTGTACAGCACTCTCCTTCTGCCTTTACAGCACTCTCCTCCTGCCTGTACAGCACTCTCCTCCTGCCTGTACAGCACTCTCCTCCTGCCTTTACAGCACTCTCCTCCTGCCTGTACAGCACTCTCCTCCTGCCTTTACAGCACTCTCCTCCTGCCTTTACAGCACTCTCCTCCTGCCTGTATAGCACTCTCCTCCTGCCTGTACAGCACTCTCCTCCTGCCTTTAAAGCACTCTCCTCCTGCCTTTACAGCACTCTCCTCCTGCCTGTATAGCACTCTCCTCCTGCCTTGGCCAATAGCTTGTGTATATTTCTTTTATATTACAAGCAGTTCTTAAAATGTAGAAAAAACAGAGCAGCTTCACAAAGACATGCTACTGACATCAATGATATTTGTCTGTTCATATCAGCGTGCTTCCTCTTTGTGTGTTTATACATGATAGAATATGATGACAATGTTGAATCATAACTACCTAAACTGACCATAAGACTATAAAATAGATCATTACAATTGTACTGACTTTTTATTTCAAGTTGCTGTGGATGCCATCTCCACAAAAATACATGTACACACACACACATGCACACACACGGATTTTACCTGGTTCGCAAATACAAGTGTGATGTTCCCAATCATCAGCACAGCGACTGTGGGCAGGGCAGGGGGAGGAGTTACAGGGATTGCCAATATTACAGCCAGCCTCCACCTTAACGGTTCTAGAGGGGCGGGGCAAAGCAGGGGAATCTGGACGCACTCCCAAACGCACCCCCTACAAACACACAAAATCACACAAGCACACATTAGACACATAACAGGTTTATCATTATTGCTGATGAACAATACAATTCTAAATGCTTCATAATTTGTCAAGATTTAAAAACAGAGTACATTATAAATGTTATTATTTTAAAATAATAAAAACACAAACACCACACAACAAATTGCTTAACATTCCTGCACACACACTATTTTTGTGGTCCCTCATGAGTGATGAAAGTATATCCGCTATATAAGTAGCTATGAATTGATTTATGAATGAAGAAACTAGCAAGGCTCTTTTGAGAAAAGTTTCACACTAAATGCTTAAGTCAAGTTAAATGTGGAATGGGTGGATGTTTAATTAACTCAGGGCATATAAGCCCTGGTTAATTACCTTACAGCACATTCAAATTAATGACTCAATTAGGAAATGATCATTTCCAAGATAATAATTTGAGGAAACTTAGCCAAGAAGTCTCTTCAGAGAAGCAGAGACCAGTGTGGTTGCCATGATAACTGACCTGTATACAGCCACGTATCCCACTCTGCACTTCTCCGGCTCCCAAAACTCCGCCCACATGCAGGTGCTTCACCTTCAACCCATGAATCTCACTGCCTACTATGACTGTACCCTGTGAGTGTGTGAGAGAGAGAAATAGCTTTACCTTTGAACTCCCACAGATATTTCTTGCATAAACAATAAAAAGATATTGTGCAACAATCATATGCCTGTACAAATCTATAAATAAGACAAAATCAGAGAATTAGTCAGCTGGGCACACAAATACAATGCACCTACTTAAACAAATGCACACACACACCGTCTGTGGTCCTTATGTTATTTTGGTGAACAGGAGTGGGGTTCAATTGAGATCAAGTAGAGGTAGACTGAAACCTTCTGGAAATATTTATAGAAATGCAACAAAACAGATATCTCATTGTGTAGACTAGTGTTTGAATTAGGTGTTGGAATTACAGAATTATGGATTATGCATTATAATAGAAGACTAAGGGAGAGACTTATAGGAGAAGACATGAAAAAGCATTAAGGAGGTGCACTAAAAATCAGGGATTAGTAATTCTATCATTAAATCAGGGATTAGTAATTCTATCATTAAATCAGGGATTAGTAATTCTATCATTAAACCAGGGATTAGTAATTCTATCATTAAATCAGGGATTAGTAATTCTATCATTTTTCTCTAAAGCCTGGTTCATCCCTACTGCGGACACGGACACGCCACCGGGCAGGCAGCCAAAGTGATGTAATGCACATGAAAGATTGTATGTACTGAAAATGAGCCTCCTCGCCAGTGCTGTGCATTTGTTGGAAAAGCAAGGTAAACTCAACCTGCTGCCTTCATGTCGTTTTTAAAGGACCTACATGGGTGTGTTTACATTGGGGTCTGTTTCTTTTGTTCCTCATTTAACGCAGAGAGAGCAGCTTCAGGCTTCGTGCTTGATAAGCTTTACTCTAGAGTGCCACACCAGATCTGGGGTCAAAGTATGGGGTTGCCATGGATGCTGGCGCAAGGGGTGTGAACATCAAGCGCTGCGGACGGCCCGGGGTCGTGGTGCACATGCTGACATTTCCATGACCACAGTAGGTATGAACCAGGACTTACGTAAACGTAAATATAAAGTATTACTGGATCTGTGTATCTACTTGTGTGCACCTCATTGGGGTACATGTATGCGAAACTGTGGGTACCTGGTACAGTCCGAAGTCTAGCCTGACAGTAGCCACATAGCGTGTCTCTCGCCCACTTCGGATGTCCCGGAGTTCCAGCTGCAGGTCGTGCCAGCGTCCGTCACACACTTGCACCTGGTCGAGTCGCAGACGTACAGGCTGTGCTGACCTTCGTGCCACTGAGAACACGAGCTGGCCCGCCAACACCTGCAGGCACAAGCCGTATCCTAATCAGCACAGCACAGCACAGTGCAGCACAAACAAGCACGATATAGCACAGTGGCGCTCAGTACAGCAGAGTACAACACACTAGAGAAGCACAGCGCTGTCCAACATAACTCAGTACAGCACAGCACAGTACAGCTCCTCCACTTAGCACGTAACAACGCAGTTGAGAGGGCCACACATCGGCACATGGGTAGTGCTCAGATACAGAAAACACTCTTAACTGTAAGCTGACTCTGTTTTCATAA
>NC_137521.1:9132500-9135000 GCF_041902795.1 Electrophorus electricus | reverse complement strand
AATCTCCTTAGATGTTTTCTCTACTTGATGCATGCCAATAATTTAACCCTTCTGAAACAGATTAACATCTTTTCCATGACCACAGGATGTACCTCGAACACCTTCCCCAAATACACTGATATGCAGCACCTTACCCAAAAACACTGACCTGTACAATGAAAACTGATTTAATGTATTAATACATGTCAACAATACACATAACACCCACAACCAAAGCGAAAGTAGATAACACACATGACAAATACACATACACACACTCAAAAACTTATGCTTTCAAACTACAAACCGGTTCAGTCTCAGAGAACTAGAAAAATTCTCAAACAGTGTCACAGCTTTTTCTCGCTCTCTCATTCCCTGGATCCACCTCGGTTCTTGCTCACCGGCTGCCTTGCTCCTCACCCATCTCACATTCGTTCGCTCTTTCTCTGTGCGTCTACTTTTTTCTTCCATCCCCCGCATCCCTGTGGCGTGTGTGTGTTTTGTAATGTATTCTCTCTGCCTTATTCACGTAATGTTTAATTCATCAAAGCTCCCCCCTGCCCCACAGGCAAAACACCCTCCCCCTGTTCTTTCACACACGGTATGACCCCCAGGGGAACCCCGTCTGCCCCCAACGTCATGCTTCCTTCATCTCTCTCTCTCCCATCTCTCTCTCTCTCTCTCTCTCTTCCTCTGCCCCCTCCTCCCACTGTATATCATTTTACATCTCTGTCTGCCTCTTTTCTTCACCGTCTTTCCTCTTTACCCAATCACATTTTTTCTTCCTCACTATCTAATCTCTTCTCTCTCGTATTCTTCCTGTCGTTAATTCCAACGCTTTTTCGTTCCCTCTCTCCCTCGCCTCTTCCTAGAATAGACTCTTTTGTGACCCTCGCTGTATCCCTGTTTTTATTACTTCGCCTTTAATTTGTTCTTTCAATTCTCTTTCTCCCTCCATGTCCCTCCCCATCTCTTTGCGACTCCTTTACCCCACTCCTCGGCATTCTGCATCACTCCTGGAAGCTGATATGGTCCTGTATTTTCATGAGTGAATATTTTTCTCTCCAGGCGTGCCAAACCACATTATTGCTTTTTAAAATTTCACTAATATTCAGCTTGGCAAAACAAGCTTTAATATTTCTCTTGCCTTTCAGAGGTGTGCAATAATATTGCTTTTATTCAAATAGCTACATGAAATACTTTCCACACACATTTGATCATTGCTATGAGATCCTTTGAATTTGTTGCGCTTGTTACAAACTGGCCGGAAACGCCAGCTGTGCAGCAAGCGGTGGCCATGCTGGTGTGGCTGGTGCTGGGAGCCCACCTTCAGCACAATGGCCCAGGCATGAAGGAGCTGGTGGAGGTCTGTCACCCACCTGCTCAGAGCAGGACTGCTACTAGCAGCTCCAAATGAAGACTCAGGAATCACCATTACTTTGTAATCTTCGGAGCCCCTGTTAAAACTTTGTTTCACCAGAAGCGATATCACAATATGGGATTTTTTTTCCCAAATTTTGATGAAGCTTGAAATACAATATATATATTTTCCAAAGAAAATATTGCAATTTTGTCAAAGTTGGGTTGTGTAGGTTCAGTATGTTCCAAGCCTGGCCTCTGCAGCAGACATCTTAGACAACTTTATCTTCTTTTTCACAGCTGTTTTGCTCCAGAAGCTCATTATCATCTCCGCTTTCAGTGCAGTGTGTCTGTCTGTCTCTCTCTCCCTCTCACTATGCCTATCGGTTTCTCACTACCCCCATCTCTCTCGTTCTTTTGCTCTTTTTCTCTCTTGTACTGCACACACACACACACACACACACACACACACACACACACACACAATACAAATAGCCACATGTACACATACATGCATTCTTCCTCACCTGTATAATCTTCTCTGCAGATGCATGTGAATCCCCCTTCCCTGCGAGCACACACCCCTCCGTTTAGGCAGGGATTAGAGTAGCACAGATTAATCTCCACCTCGCAGTAATCCCCAGTGAAGCCAGGCGGGCAGCGGCACCGCAGCCCTGCGATTGGGTGGATGGGCCGGAACAGCATAGACGAGGAGGAGATAAAGGGGGCGGAGCTATTGAAGCGCAGGACGCTGATGCACTTCATGTAGTTCTGACATGGCTCACGCAAGCACACGTTGTCATCGAATGGCAAAACCTGTGGACAACAACCCAGCTGTTACAAGATTGTGTGTGTGTGTGTGTGTGTGTGTGTGTGTGTGTGTGCGTGCGCGCGTGCGTGCGCGTGCGTGCGTGTGTGTGTGTGCGTGTGCGTGTGTGTGTGTGCGCGTGCGTGTGTGTGTGTGCGCGCGTGTGTGTGTGTGTGTGTGTGTGTGTGTGTGTGTGTGTGTGTGTACCTGCATCTGAGCAAGCATGTTGAGCCTGGGTCTGTTGAGATAGAGCTGCTCTTCCAGAGCTTCTGAAGGGAAGAACTGTCCCCCCGGCAATGCTGCAGAAAAACTAACGTTCAACACGCGCTTGGCCTCTGTGTCTGGCTGCACGTT
>NC_137521.1:9097500-9127500 GCF_041902795.1 Electrophorus electricus | reverse complement strand
AAAGGTTTCATTTTGTGATGGTGTATTATTAATGTGTTTGCCTTGTGCATGCACATGGTAAGCACAGTAGAGTACTGAGGAAAACTGGTCTCATTTTGAAAATAGTAAGCGAATGAAACATCTTTCATTGTGATAAGCGAAACAGGGTGAAAACAACAGGGCCGTAACTGTGAGCTCATGAGTCACGGTTCCACATTCAGAAGAAACATAAAAAACCCTCAGTGGATACTTGATGGCGCAACCCTGGTAAATATGGCAGTGGGTCTGTTTTTCCTGTAAAAAAAAAAAAATGCCACTTTTCCAAATATAATTTAATCAGAATGTATAAACTTTTCAGGAGGAATAAAGCTGTTGAATTTGTTTTAATGGCGAAAAGGGTGGTCCTGCCCGTTTCATACTGTTTAAGAACCAAGCCTGCTGTTTCTCTGATTAAAATACATGAATATGTAAATGTGTATCACAATGTCAGTTCTATCACTTGGGACATCAAATCTGTGTGCAGGTCTGTAGAGGTCGAGCCACTGTCTACAATGCAGGATTTTGGAATAAATCTTACACATACATAATACCTACATAATAACACCATAAAGTACTTTTGCACTATATTGGACTGTTTGCACTTGTGTAGCATGTTGTCTGTTGCACTGTTGTTTTTATGTTGCACCATGGTCCTGGAGGAACATTGTCTCGTTTTTGTTGTGTACTTGTATATAACTGAAATGACAATAAAACCTCTTGAATTTGAACTTGAACTACCTTTCACATACCCTCTGTGTACAGTATCAAATGGTATTTTAATTGCATATGCTCTCTCATCCAAAAAGAACAGTATCTACTGACTGGACCCCCTCCCCAAACTCCCTACCACCTTCGCTCACACGAACAAACAAACATGTAGCACTGGACAGTGACATAAGGTCAGATCTTCAGTAATATTACACCCTAATCTCTCTCACTAAGTCTAGATGAATATGAAGTGGGCACGCACCCTACGCAGTGATCGGAGTCCTGGAGGGGAGAACTGGGGAGTGAAGAGTGAATAGGGGACAGAGTGAAAGCATGCTTCACTTCTCTGAGAAGTGATACAATAAAAAAAAGAGAAGAAATGAGGGGAAAAAAGGCAGAACATTTTGCCGGAGGCTGAGCTGACTGGCAGTGTATCCTGGATCACTCCTAAACCTTGCTATTTTCATATGCTTTATATCACAAATTCTCTCCCATACATGGAGCAGACCAATTCTGCACTATCAGAACCATTGAAACTTCAAAATCCCAGAATATTACAGAACCATACTTTTCTATTGTATTGTAGGACCAAAATGATTCACTGAAATCTCTTCTTTCCAGTATGGCTTTTACAATCAACAAATTCACACCCAAACATCAGTATATTCTCAACGAGACCACAATCATTACGTGCCATTTATATCAAACTACATTTGAGATCAGCATCTTCTTTCAACCTGCTCACTTAATGAAACACTATTACTGTCTATTGTTCCCTGCAAGGCACCATTAGAGCTTAATGGAATTCACAATGATCTTTAAATGCACCGTGGAAGCACTTTTGCTGTCAGTCAAGAGTCAAATTTCTCAACAGATTTTTTCCCTCTTATCCCTTTCTTTCTTTCTTTCTTTCTTTCTTTCTTTCTTTTCTCTCTGTCTCTCTCTGTCTCTCTGCCCTGACACCATTGCCCTGAGCATTGCCTCTAGTGAGCTAGCATAACAGACCACTGAGGCAATTACACTGTGGTGAAGGGTTAGCCAAACCAATCTGACCTGATTTGACTCCACCCTCTTGACCTTAATTCTCTTCCTCCTCTCTTCCACCCAACCCCCCTTCCCATCCCTCTTCCCCACGCCATAACTCACCGGTGACGGTGACGAGCATGGGAGCCACCAGTGGCCGGTTGTTGTCCAGCTGGCGGCTCAGACGGACCTCTCCACTCGTGTGGTTGAGCAGCAGCAACTTGAGCTCATTGCCCCGGTCAATGGTGTAGTAGAGGCGGTCAGTGATGTCCGGGTCATGGGCTGGGACACGCCCAATGACACCGCTTGGGAATGTATTGGAGCGGTTTGACACGAAGTTGTTGAATATGATCTGGAAGTCTTGCATCTCGGGCTTGTTGTCATTTTGGTCGACAAGCCGAATCCTGACGGTGGCGCGACTTACCAGCGGGGCTGACGTGGCCTGCACCACAATGACGTACTCACTCCGTGCCTCATAGTCCAGGTCGATAAGAGATGTGAGCTCTCCAGAGAAGATGTCCATCTGGAAGATCTCTGGGATGTTTCCTTCCACAATCTGATACATGATCTGGGCGTTGGGCCCTTCATCTGGATCGGTTGCAGTGATCTGAGCTACAACAGACCCAACAGCGCTATTCTCCTTCACCCGAACCTCAAAATCGTCAGCAGGAAACACAGGAGCATTGTCGTTAACGTCCATTACACTGACTTGAATGCGTACAGGCGTGCGCTGAGGTGGAATGCCGCGATCAACCGCAAAAGCTGTTAGCTCATAAAACGGAACACTCTCGCGGTCCAGTCGACGCACCGTACGGACTATTCCGGAAGTGGGCTCGATGGTGAAATCCCCATCCCCATCTTCTCCATTTTGAAAGGTATACTGCACCCGGCCATTAGCGTGAGCATCTCGATCAGTAGCAGAGATCTGTAAAACGCTGGTGAAGGGCGGGGCATCTTCACTGACTCCGCCCTGATAGTGTGGGCTGAGGAACTGCGGTGCATTGTCGTTCACATCATTCACATTGACCTCCACGTAGGTTGTGTCAGATTTCTGTGGGATTCCATTGTCACGAGCTGTGATGGCGAGTGTATACGTCATCTGATCCTCATAATCCAGCTCCGCCTGAAGGGTTATTGCACCTGTTGCAGGGTCAATGCGAAACTGTGGGATGTTGTCCTCTAGGAAGTATGTGATACGTGCGTTCTCCCCCACGTCCTCGTCCGAGGCGCTGATCACCACCACGGTACTGCCGGGTGGTCTGTCCTCGTTCACGCTCACAGAATAGTGAGCACTCTGGAACACGGGCCGATGTGTGTTAGCATCTGTAATGTTAACGTGTACCTGGCAGGTATCGTGAAGAGTTCTGTCAGAGGCAGTGACTGTTAACACATAGCGCCGCTCCTGCTTGTAGTCGAGTGGCAATGCTAGGGATAGAAGCCCAGCTCCTCCTGCTGTGCTAATGGCAAATCGGTTGCGTGTGTTGCCACCGGTAATCTGGTAGGTAACTGCACTGTTGACATCACGATCGACCGCCGTCACGCTAACCACACTTGTTCCAACTGCAGCATCTTCGTTCAACCGAACAAAGTACTCCTTCTGCAGGAACTCTGGACGGTTATCATTGACGTCCATCACGGTAATAGTGACGCTAGCTGTGGCTGAGAGAGGTGGCATGCCATAGTCCCTGGCATCAACACCAAAGAAATAGTGTTCCACTGATTCCCGGTCAAGCTCTGAACTCACTGTGACCCAGCCAGTAGCTGCGTTAATGACGAAAGGCGTGTCTGTGCCTGTTCCCGTTAGTCTGTACTCCAGTCGTGCATTATCACCGCTATCAGTGTCAATTGCCTGTATGTGCAGTATGGAGTGGCCAATGGGGGCGCTCTCCAGTACTGTTGCCTGAAATGGTGTGGACACAAAAATGGGTGGATTATCATTAACGTCAGTGACTTGGACACTGACTATTCCAGTGTTGTTAGAAAGAGGTGGGCGGCCATTATCTTGAGCACGCAGTCGTAGGGTGTATTCCCGTTCAGTCTCAAAGTCAAGTGGTGCCACCACCTGGATCTCCCCTGTAACGCTATCAATGGCAAACTGCCCTCTACTGTTTCCACTGATGATGTTGTAGTGCACAGCCGAATTCACATCTTTATCCTGATCAGATGCACTGACGCGCAGGATTTCTGAATGCGGTCGCACGTCTTCTCGAACCGCCACCACATAGCGTTTTTGGCTGAACTGTGGAACGTTATCGTTCTCATCTAAAACAGTTATGTGAACGCTAACAGTAGCTGATCGTGGACCAGGCTCGCGTCCTTGGTCGCTGGCTTCCACCAATAACGTGTAGCGTTCGTTCGTCTCTCGGTCCACAATGCCACGTGTGGTGATCAGACCCGATCGTGGATCAATCTCGAACGCAGAACGTGCCGCAGCTGCATTCTCTCCAACGAACCGGTAACGGATGTTGGCGTTTGACGGAGAGTCGAGATCAGTCGCGCGCAGCTGCAAGATTGGATAGCTCTCTTCCACGTTTTCTCGAATTGTTTCACGATACTCTGTCTGTTCGAAAACTGGAGAATGATCATTGCGGTCAGAAACAGTGATGGCCACCATTGTTGTTCCCGACACACGTGGCGAGCCATGATCTGTGGCAGTCACTCTGAAGTAGTGCAGGTCCATGTGTTCTCTGTCCAGAATATGCGTGGTAGTGATTAGGCCAGTTACTGGGTCGATATGGAAATAATCCATGGATCTGCTGTTCATTAAAGGGGCCATGCTGTAGCCAAGTCTACCTGCATCTCCACCATCCGGATCCTCTGCTAAAATTGATATGACTGAAGTGCCAGGAGGCTGGTTTTCTGCCACTTGAACCTGGTAGTTATACTGAGGAAAATGGGGATGTCGATTGGCAGCTCTACGAGAGCGTACAACAGGAGGGCCACCTGTCTGGTCTTCAAAGTGCCTGGAATACTTCACATCTTTATCCTTATTACTCTCTTTCTCTGTATGTTTCTTGCCCTTAGTGTCCGCATTTATTCGAGTGCTTTCTACCCGATCTCTACTTTGATTTGATTTGCCTTGCCCTGGCTGTGTCTCCTTGATTGCACGCCACTCTTTGTTCTTGTCTCCTCTGTCTCCTGTGCTCTCTGCCTCTCTCTCGGTCTCTGAGGTGACTCTGCTTTGACCTTTACCTCCCCCTCTCGCTAAATTTGTGCCTGTTTCCAGCGCCTCTCCCTTTGTGTTTTCTGCAATCACCAACTCCTCGTTTTCCTCTCTCTCCTGATTTCTAGCCTGCCTGTTACCCTTCGCCTTGCTCCCCCGATCCTGGCTGCCCACCCCCTTCATCGCTCCTTCCCTCTGCCCTCTCCCCACGGCTCCCAGCCACTCCTCACGCTGACTGACAGCCTCAGCTTGTAATGACACTCCGTTACTGGATTTTAATTGCGGCCGCGTGGCTCCCATGGTGACGTCTAAGCTGCTGCTAGCGCGGCTGTCGGCGCATGCCTGGATTGAACTCCCCGTTGGCGCAGAACTCCGTTGAGTACGAGCACATGGCACATGCAGTGTTAACTTTTCTGGCAAGTCATCACCATCCTTCTCATCATCATTTGGAGCAATGTGTGTTAGATTTATGTGTGTTTCATCGTTGCCTCTATTCATTTGTTTGTTATTCCGATTTTTATTGTTGTTGTTGTTGTTGTTGTTGTTACTATTCACCAAAAACACACTTCGAACGAAAAGAAGAGAATTTGTATCGAATTTGTCGTTAGGAGCTGTCCAAAGAGATCGTGGTGCTCCCTGCACGGTGTCTTTGTTGTTACCCCAAACGGCGTGAGTTCCTTCGTGAGTGTGTGAGTCACCAGATGGTTTGGTGGAGTTTAATTCAAACGACAAGAAGATGCGTGGCGTTGTATCAGTAACTGTATCGGTCACGGTAAATGGTGAGTCAGAGATATGAACTTCGCTGCGTTCCGCCTCAGACTGATAAGTGACGAGACTGGATGTTGTGTGATAATTAGTTTCTCTTTCGTCTGAGCGAGAGGGGTTTCCAGTAAGTCTCGCGGCATGATGGATTCGCTTGTCCCGTCGTGACACATCCTCCGTGGAAACAGAAGAGTCAGCAGCACGCGCAATACTTTGTTGCAGACCACATGAGAATTTATGCCTCCAGCCCTGTTCATTCTTCTCGCGGAAATTTGCGTCTAGGTCGGTGGTGTTAACGACCGCGATATTAAAACATAACGACGATAAAGTGTTGTGAAGAAATGCGATGCACTTGCGTTCTCTAGTACTTTCTCCACAATTTATGCACCTAACGGGTGCGGAGCGCCTTAGATGGGTGCTGAACCGGCGTAAGCATCTTTTAGAGCAACCCGTGTGCACGACAGTGACTCCTGTAATCCAGTGTCGAAAGCTGTTTGCAATTCCTATTACAGCTACAGAAACGTGCTGTGTCCAGAACTCGCGTTCCACACACACCCCAGTATTCCCAGCGGCTGTATTAAAATACCCACGCCAGCCATCACTGGTGGGATCGATAACATTGAAAAAGCCTGAGGAGGGACTGTCCGTTTTCCTTTTGTCCAATTTACTGGCGTCCGAAACACTAGAAGCCACATTAGAATAAGAATGAGAATTGTCTTTTAATTGCGACTGAGCCTGCCTCTTGGCAGTGGTCAACTTCCCTTTTGAGTGAGAGCAACTGTGGCCAGGCCCGGTTCTCCAACCTCCGGAACTCCCGCTATCCAAACAGGACTTAGAATCTATCCAACCCTGTCCCCTGTACTCGCTTCGTACAAAGACCCGCCCCGTGTCGAGGGGAGTCTGTAGTGGTGAGATCGCTCTAGTCCTTTGTACAGACCTCTTTTTGCCATTCTGCATCAGAGAAACAAGAAAATGAGAAACAACGCCCTTCCCTAAACCGCCAACGCTCCTAACTAGCTGTTGATGATAACGTCTGCTCCGCGGCGCCGGTTCTGATATATATAAATTATTGTAATCCACCGGTAACGTGCCGACGGGGGCTCCTGCTGATCTGTTCCGTGAGCATGACTTGTAGATGGGGAATTCTAATCCCGATTCAAGCCACGCTATCGTCCATGAAGGGCGGATCTCCAAAGCGCCCCCAGCCAAAGCCCCCGATCTCGATCCGTCGGGCTGGCTGAGGTTCCGAGTGTCTCCGGGGGCTGGGTGGGAGCACAGGGAGCCCCGGCACGGCCCCGCTGCCCTCCCCGGAACAACGGCGAACAAAGAGCAGAGGAGAAGGTGTAGCAGTAGCGGCGAAGGCGAACTAAAGACCCGCAGCAGTGCAGCCATTAGTATGGTGAGATCCTTTCTCTCCCCCTTTCTCGCTCTCACCCCTCTCTCTGTCTCTCACCTTCTCGCTCTCTCCGAACGGGTAGGTCTCTCTCTCTTTCTCTCTCTTGTTCTTTCTCTCCCGATGCCGGCTAAGTCGCCAGCTCCTCCGACACCGCCCGACGCCTTCCGCCGTGCTCCCCGGTCTCACGGTGGTCCCGGGAAGCTCGCATCTACTCTGGGTGTTCGGTGGAGCTCGCGCTAACAGCGGCACGGGCGCAGCATCTCCCTTACTCACACATCCAACATGGCTCACAGCGGAACCCTGTGCTACTATCATTCCTCCCCCCCCCCACCTCTCTCTCTCTCTCCCTTTCTTTCTATATCTCTTTCTCATTCTCAGATACAGACACCCCCCCTCCTCCTCATTCGGACGCGGAGAATAGTCCAGTCCAGTGTGCGCAAGGCTGTTTCACCAACCGTGGCCGCCATATCCGTCACTAGAAAGGGACTTGAAAGGTACTAATATTAATATAGAAGTCTAAAACCTTATTGAAGGAGAAAATATTGGTAATATTAACAAAATCTAAAGTGTAAGTATAAGCAAGATTAAGAAGATATGTCAAGCATGCAGCATGACTTTCCAATCACAGGTTTTAACAATAAATGTCTATTGCATTTTAACATAAGCCACTTTATATAAAGTATAAAGCTTCGAGAGGTTGCTTTGTTTTTACGGAAACTAATTCAGTTGATGTCCACCTGTGACGTCATGCCTTGTCCACAGAATACTACAGGCGCAAGTATTTTTCGATTTATTCATACTCACACAATTCCTCCACCACGTTATTCTTTTAAAAATAAATAAATAAAGAATGCGCTAATATTGTTTAAAAGGATAACCACTTGTCTAGATCGCATACATTCAAATGGAGATCTAGCCTCTTAAGATCTAAATAAATAAATAAAAACTTTTAAAATGTAGAAAAGATGAAGAATTTTGCGTGTGGTTATTTAAACTCTCAACAAAAAAAGTTCAGATTAAGGTGGTGTGTTTTTACAACACATTATGTACGAGGTAATTTTACTACCGGATATTCTTGCCCCGCGAGGTGGCCTGAGAAAGCCAAAGCTCCATCAGAAATAGAGCTGCACGCTACAAAAACCAATCTGTGTCTCGTACAGTCTAGCTGGCGCGTAGATGGTTGGAACGAATCCACGGATGTTGAAAAATTCATACGGCTCAATTATACCAGACAGACACGCGCGCGCGCGAGATAAGCTGCCCTCGCGCCCACAGTTCTCATGCTCGCTTGTCTGAGCTGGACAGACAGACTTCTAGGCTGACTGAGGGTCTAGGCTCATATCCTCGCGTTCTCTATGTAATCGCGATAGCTAAGTATAATAATAATAATAATAATAATAATAATAATCTACTTGTGGATCGTAGCCGTTATTTGGGTATCAGCGCACTGTGTGTCTATACGTTTGTCATGTTGGCTTGATGGTCTTATATCATTCAGCGATGGCAACCTAAATCACATTAGGGAAGAAGAGGAGGGAGTCCCATAAAAGCCCTTCCTTAATAAAGCTTGTATTTTCTATTGACTCGCAAAGCTGATCAAACTGCCTACGAATCATTGCCACATTCCGTCTTCATTCACTAAGGACTCCGTAGGGTAACGGAATCACATGTATCTACGTATATTTATCATCATCCAAAGCGCGTAGCTCATATGCTGGGCACGATAACCAGATCGGCTCAGCTCCGTCTGACGACGTTCCACGAGGTTTCAGGTTCGACTAGCCTAAAGATATTAACACTTCATTCAGATATATTAAATTCAGTTCCTTTTTTACTGCTATTGTACAACGATTTTGATTTATGCAGATTTCGTACAGGGATTCAGCATTCAAATAAAGAAAAAGTTGTACAGTTGTGTAAAAAGTTAATAAAACAGTGAATAAAATCCACAGTGAATAAAACTAGTATTTCTTCCGGAGAAATAACGTACCTCTTACGAAGAATGTTGCACTTAATATAGGCTCCTGCTCACAAGCGTAGTAAGTTTTCAAAATTTTCATAATTTTAAAACATCGATGTTTTGGCACCTGCACAAAACCTACATCTTAAGGACAGTGGGTGATACCTGTTTTAAAAACTAATAACCTTCTTCAGAACCATGGACAGCGCCTGTGCTTACCAGTCTACCCTGATGTGTGTAGCATCTGTCTCACAGGCGCTTAGCTTTAATTGCGTCGGTTCCGAGTGGGGGGGGGGGGGGGTGTCAAAGCAGTGTTTTTTATGTTAAAGATGGATTGCATCTTACTTCATATAACGCCATTTGACAAAAATGGCAGGTCCTAATCTCACGTCTTATGTCATTAACGATTAATTAACGAACTGTAGTTTTTTATTTGCACTAATACAACTATTAAACTATACAACTACTAAAGACTAAAACCATTGTTAATTTTTCTTTAGAAATTTATATTTTGATACAAATAACGGGGGCGGGGGCGGGGGGGGGGGGAGAGACCCCGTGAATCCAACTTGCAGATCTCACCGTACAGAGTGCACGTCTAACAAATTAACAATACGCACGCACGCACGCACCTTCCACAGAACACAATGCTAAAGCTGTTTCACATTTGAAGTTACCATGGGAACTGTAAGAGTGGGGAGTAGCCTGATGATGGGGTGGGGGGGGGGGGGGGGGGGGCTTTCGTGCTTGCCCACCTCTGTTGCACATAAAAAATACGTGACCTTGGCTTTCCTACCCAAGCCCAGCGACCCCACCCCCAAACCCTCCCCCCTGTTGCGATGCTTGGCCAATTCAGCAGTGGAGTGCCCCCGTCCACACAGCCCACTCCTCGACCTCCGTCCTGCTGATCTGGCGGCAGGTGGCTGTGGGGCGGCTTGCATCTGACATGACGGGTTGAATGGGTGGGCGGTGGCAGTAGCCTAATACATATTCACATGGTGGGGGGAGGGGGGGAAACGGCTCTGTATGAAAAGGTAGGACACGGATAATTGCATGAATTATTAAAACCCAGTACTGGAGCACCCGCTCCTATCAACACTGCTGGTTTTTCAAAAGGGCTACTTTTAGCACGTTTATCGCTACACCCATGCCTTTCTTTTCACAGCCATAGCCCCGCCCCTTTTCCCTCACACACACCCTGCAGTTCGTCACCTCCCTCACATACTCTTCAAGTGGTCACAACAACTGGGTGGTGTGTGTGGGACGACTGCGGGTCTGTCATCACGCCAAGGCTGCGAAGAGAGAGCACAAGCTGATTAAAACGAGCTGCACTGTCAAGTGATTACCTGTCTAGAAAAATTACTTTCCAATGACTTCCGTGAAATGTAGTTCTACTTTTTGTACATAATTTGAAAATTGGTCTAATTATTCGTGTAGGGAACTTTCTTCGGACCGAAAGCTCATTTAAATTGATTTCCCGACAACAAATTAAATTAAATCTAGAGTGTATTTTAACTCATGGCTCTTGGCTGGTATAGGTGGTAGAAAGCTACCATTGGCATAAGCAGAGTGATGTCATTAGTTATTTTAGAAGATTATGTGATTATGAGCCACGCATGTTTGCGTTTGTTGGATTTTGACATGGAGCTGTTTGACTGCTGATTTACTCTTAGCTGGGACCTCTCTCTCTCTCATTCACTTACACAGTCACTCATTCAGTCACAGGGAATACAACAAAAGTACTATTTCACAAGAGAAATGATACATCAACATAGTAGGAGGCCTTAAAATGATCTAATCATCATACAGAATGGACTCGTACACTACATGCAGGTACCCAAACTTATAGACAGACAGACAGACACACACACACAGACACACACACACACACACACACACACACACACACACACACACACACACACAATTTAACTGTGCTCAACATTAGTGAGTGTTACACACATTACAGACCTACAAAGAAGGATCCAGTGCAGCCGCACACACACCAGTACTTAAAGCTTTCATTTAACTACATATTGGAACAAATTTTAATTAATCTGTGTTTATACAAGGTTTTTATTTGTGTGGAAAAAAAAGAGGAGAAAGGAAATAGCTATAGCTGTAAACTCTCATAGCAACCACCTTCTTCATCTCCCTGGAAGGAATCTGCATATGACAAGTGTTCACGGCTTCTGTGCACCTCTGAAACGCGTTTGCTGACCATCTGAGGATTCACAGGCTTTCAGGTATTTTTGTATTGTAACATTATATAGCATTAAAGATTTTTTTTGTTTGTTTGTTTTATTTTTATGTAAATTAATCTTTTTTGTATAAATATTTTTACACATGGTATTTTATTCTGCAGCACCATGACATTGACATTCAAATGATAGGTGTGCTCAGCAAAAATTAATTAATTAAAGATATATTAGATATAAAAGATATAGAATAATATATATATATATAATAATAATAATAATATAGATATATAATAATAATAATAATATAGAATATAATAATAATATATAATTATTTCCAATGCATGAAATTCAAGTGCCTTCCAGCATGAGGATCAAGTGTATTTATTATGGGAGGCTGAGTGTTAGAGTAAAGGGGGGGGGTGGGGGTGGGGGGTAATTGAAGCTGTTTGTAAGCCAGCTGTGTATTGTATTTTAGTCATTTAGTGACCCAAATCACAGACGGGGGAGGGGGGGATTTGAGAGACAGGCAGAGACAGACAGAGAGAGATGACATTTAAAAAGCAAAGGAAGAAAAGAATTCATGATGCAGATATAAATATCCAGCCTTGTTATGCATATACTCCCCTGGTTCTTCTGCAGCTCAAACTAAGCCTCTCATTTTACATGACATATAGGTCCTAGTCTAAAACTCTTTCTTTTGCTTTGTCTCACACACACACACACACACACACACACACACACACACACACACACACGCCTTTTTCTATTTCATCTTTCTCTGACAGTATTATATGCTAAATGAATTTCAATAATACCACAATTCTTGCAGTAGCAGTTCCCAGTTTCCTAGTAACATCCTCTTGATCCAGAACACTTGTACCAAATCTTTGCACCCACAGTAAATTAGACATACCAAAGCAAAGTCAGTTAGAACAGTATGATTTTAATCACCAAGTAATATGAATATATTATAAGGAATAAGTTTCTCAGATCTAAAATAGGCATGGCTACCCTTAGTTCAATTTGAAATAATTTCCTACATACACTGAAATGGACACAGCTTCAGATTTATGGAATGTTCCTTCCACCTGAAAATGCAGTTTTGGAGCTGCAAGATTCTGAAATCATATATGTATAAATATGCATTTGCACTGGTATGTAACTAAACAGTACTATTAATTATTAATCAAGAAGCATTATTTAACCAGGTTGAGGGAAATTAAAGATAGAGCTAGAGTTAGAGAGCAAGAGTGTGAGCGCGAGAGCGAGAACGTGACAGCTGTTGCATGAAGCACTAATCTGATTAAATATGTCCTTCTTTGCTCACCATCACCAACCCCCACAAAATACACACACCCACACACAGCCTGCTTCTTCCATTTCACTCTCAGCTTCTTATGAGTTACACCTTTTCACTTTTGGCCTGCCACCAACCGTCTGTACAGAGACGATTAGAATTAGAGTGCAATCTCCTTTAGAATCAGTGCACAAGGCGAGTCCACCAGACACCTGGATTAGACGAACGTCGGCTGGTCTGAGTGCGGTGATAGCATGGCATCCTCCCACACATTCTCGCCGCCTGTACTGCGTTCCAGCACAAGCTTCAGTAGACATGCCAATCACTGACCTCCGGTGCAGCACAACATGAAAGCACTTTCTGCTAACAAAAAAAAAAAGCACCTTATGGTATTTAAATGCCAACCCTAAAGGGTCTATGAAAAGATAAGAATATTTATTGCATAGTACCGGTTTGTTAAACTTTGCAGAAGTACGAAATACGAAATACTTGAATTTGGATTTGAATTTTTGGGTACTATTGCACACTTATGAAATAGCTTATACACACACACACACACACACACCCAAACACACCCACACACACACAAATACATAAAGTCCCCCTCTCCCAAACCAAACAAAAACATTCACATCCACTCAAAATCCCTTGGAATCTGTGGACATGTGAGCACAGGCAGAACAGTGATGCATGATCACCCTTTAAGAGTATGTTAAAAGCTTTATATACAGCTTGGAAACCAGGGTACACAAGTTTCTGTTTTTCCCTTTTGAAATAAAAGGCATCAAGTCTTTAAGGGATTTTTTTCTTCTTCTTTTCTACACCAACCCACACTCACCTTGAACAGCTGAAAGCATCAGTACATTCACATTCACAACTGGTTTCTGTGGTGAACAGTCCATCTGTGCAACTCTGTAGCTTCTTCACCTATGCATGGAACGCATACACATATTCATATAATCACTGCTGCATGTTTTTGGATGGTGGACCACTGTCAACCCAGCAGTGACTGACACATTAAAAGCCCAGTTACACCCTATACTAGGTTTTAAAACCCAGAATCATGCCACCAATATGAGGAAAAAACATGGAGCAGATACTCTGTACTGTACAGTGAATGGCTAGCAAGGGTAGATACGTGTTTCCCGTAATGTGAGTGTATGTGACTGAAGTTGCATGGTGAGTATATGAGACCACACACATATATTAAAATACAATACTGTGTCTTTGTATGACCTCACGCAGCAGCTAT
Organism: Electrophorus electricus; assembly: GCF_041902795.1. Taxonomy (NCBI): domain Eukaryota; kingdom Metazoa; phylum Chordata; class Actinopteri; order Gymnotiformes; family Gymnotidae; genus Electrophorus; species Electrophorus electricus. Next base: position 9,113,720 of record NC_137521.1, on the reverse strand, counting down.
AAATAGCACTATGACAATGGACATTAGCCCTCCTTGAAAGCCACACACTTATACAATCAATCATCATGTGCTCCATCTCAGCATGTATTCCGGACTTCTGCACCAACTACTTAGTCCCTCCCTTCCTCAGCTTCTCTCACGCTGTCATTTCCTGTCCAGGTTTTCATGCCAGTGATGTGTTTTGAAGTGAGCTGGACATCAATAGCCTGCCCCCAACCCTTGCGAGTCTGTCCATCTATCTCTCTCTCTCTCTCTCTCTCTCTCTCTCTCTCTCCCTCCCTCCCTCCCTCTCGTATTCACAAAGAATCACACAATTCTCATGGGCATCTCTGACCCCATTCATCTCTCCCTTTCCCTTCACGGTGCACTTGAAAAGACAGGGGTTTTGCTTGTAGCTATTACACCGCTTCATACTCTCTCTGTCTCTTTGAACTGCTTTCAGACTCCCTGCCATTCACCCCCCCCCGCTCCTTTGTCTCGGAGAGATGGAGGCCTTCTGGGAATGATTGACGGGTGAAGCAGCTCCCAGCCACAACACACAGACTGGGAGGGAATAAGAAGTGAGAGACAGAAATAGGTAAAGACAGAATAAAGCGAGAGAGAGAAAGAGTGTGTGAGGGAGAAAGAGAAAGAGAGCGAGAGAGAGAGAGAGGGCTAAAGATTGCACTCTGGTGGTGGACTTTGGCTATTACAACAAATTAAATAACAGCAATGGCCTACTGAGAAAAAATGATTCTTTTGATTATTTCTTGAACTTTCTTGGAATTTGCTTTCCAAGAAAGTGCAAAGCATATATGATCTGATGTGCATTAATTTTGAAAGAACTCACTTTATTTAATAAGCAACAATATAATAAGATGCAACAAACAGTTTTAAAACATTTTTGTCTTGGAAAAATTGAGCGTTCTGATAATGTACTTTCTACTGAGTAACGTACGACTCCCGGAGTGATTAAACAAAAATTAAAACAATAAAACTCACAGCACGAACGCAATGAGCATGGTGGCTTCAATGCCAACTGTGCCCACACTAACTGGCATCAGGAGCAGAGGGGAGAAAAGAAGCCTGCCCGACGAGCTCTCCAAGCTTCCAGTCGCCAGGCAGCGTCTCACGTTACTATGGAAACCACAGTGGCTCAGTGTTGACCGTTTCCTTATGGGTCATTCTGAAGATGAGGGGCGTGAAATAAGCCGGCTCTGTCCACACTCTGCCTGCCTCCTCCCTGTCTGCTGCACTCGTCTCCGAGAGACGTTTCCTCTAGCTTCACCCGGGTAATCTCGCCGCTCATTCTGTTGGCGTCTAAAGTGTTTCTGTTTATAATTTGGCATCAGCACGCATGCTGGTCACAAGCATTGCACGTGCCACACCCCTGAGAGGAAGAGAGCTACTAAACTCGATGGAAACAAGGACAGGAAGGGAGTTGAAGGCTCATTACTTAAGAGTTATTCTCACTTTTCTCATTTTGACCAGCTCTTGAGCTATCAATGGGTTTGACAGAGATAGGAGAGGAACAGATGGCAGTTGCCATGACTGCACGCAGAGCCAATAATCTATATTCTAACCTTTGCCCCAGACTTAATTAGTATCTAATCAACAGCTCTTCCCGAATCAATAAGTAACTAAATGCATGACTCAAAACCCATGTTGCTAGATACTAGTACCAAATCCTAATTTACTACAAAAAGAGGTTTTTCTAAACTGTTCTTTTGGGCATAAAGGACGACCATTCCAAAAACTGAGATAAACACTCATTTATTAACTAAAACAAAATTGGTAGTTAATTTAAAATACAGTCATTTAGAATCACTGATACTTGCAATCATTCACACATGCACACATGCACACAAATGTAGACACACATACATATGCTTGTACACACATACCATGTTAAGAAAAGTCAGGTGTATGGCACAGGTGTACTGAGCATCACTATTGGCACATTAAGAGCACCGAAACTGCATTACCTCTATGGCACTTGTATAACAGCTGTGCCTATCTACAGTAGCACACAGCAGCAACAATGAAATCGATCATACAATAAGGTGTGAAGGATCTCCAGATTATAAACAATATCCAAGTTACAGGATGTGTTAAATTGTACAGATAAGGGGTCAGTTGGCGACAGCACCGGAGTAACGTGACACTACAGAACAATGCGACACTGGTCAAACCTGGGCATCAAGTAGTGACACCGATATGTACATCTGAGGCTTGCTCTACGGTACGTGACTCATGCTTTGATGGAATTGGGATGATATCTATGATAGCCAGTGGTGGTGGTGGAAAAGTGGATTCTGTAATAAACAACAGCAGTTGCCGAAATCACTCACCACTCACACACACTGCAGGGGTGAAGGTCAGCATACAGGCCGGTAGTTACAAAGGGAGGAAACAGCCAGGGGCTATGAAATAGGGCAGTTACTACGAATGGGGTAGGAGGTATGACCAAGGCTACAGTTAATACAGGGAAGCAGTAGGCATAAACAGGGGCAGTTAAAGAAAAGGGTAACAGTCATGCCAGTCAAGTCAGTTTGGGGGCAGAAATGGTATAGAAGCAAATGGCGGTTATAAAAGCCAGCATATGTACAGAAACGATAGGCATGACAGGGCAGTAATGGGCCTGAAAGGTAGGAAATAATTACAAAAGGGGACAAGTGATACCGATGTGATCGACGGAATTATCCCCAATAACCAAGTAAATAATGAGGCAAGAGTTATGCAAAGGAGTCAGTTATGAGAGTGGGGTTTATGTTCAATACTGTGGCAAGTCATTATATCTGGCCTTAGACAGGCAGACGTATGAAAATCAGGGGATGAATATTAATGAGATGAGGGGAAGTAGGAGGGAAGTGACCGCCATTGAGTGCGTATTAGATCATTATCTGAGAAGAAGGGGCTTTCTGAGCTGCTTAGTTATTTCTGAGAACAACAGTTGGCACAGCTGTGAAGGAGCGTGGCAGGGCGGCAGGGGGGCAGAACCGTTCCAGCCGTACGTGTTCACAGAGAGGTAAGGTACATCTCTACAGAGAGTGCTGTTCTAGTTGATCCATTGCTGTCAGAGGCCTTTGAGAGGTATTTGAGTTAAGAGATGCATTTTGAGTTTCAGGGATTTAATGGCGTCTACAGGATACTTCAGAACCAAAAATAGCAACGGTATTTTAATTGCATATCAGAGGACAAACTGAGACTTTGAACACTGGTGGTTTTCCCTGTTCCTGGTTCCCTGTTGTTCTGGAACATTCTGGGGTCAATTTGGGGTTCTTCTGCCATGGATCATAGGTGCATCGTGGTCGTATGATGGCTACCTGGGATGATTAAGTTATAGCTGAGGAATAGGGGGTAGATTTAGGGAGTCCAGTGCACTGTGGTAAAGTTCTCTCAAAGCCTTTAGCAACAACAACCGGCAAAACATCTGATTGAAGAGGTGAGGTAATGGTTCCTGAAGAGTGTGTGAGAGAGAGAGGGAGGAAGGGAAGAAGATAAGAAGGAAAAGAGAGAAAGAGAGAGAAACAGAATTGAGGGTAGGAGGTTAATGCCACTGAACTCCCTGTGAACTGTTTTAATTAAATAAAACAATGTTTCCATACTGCTAACACACACACACACACACACACACACACACGTCTTACCCCCAGCACATGGACTCTGTTGTAATAAGAACTGAAGTCTTTACTGAGAGACACCAAGAATCTGCAAGCCTGAGTGAGAGAAGAGAGGCAGGTAGTTTACTGACATACTGATATGCCCTAAAAATGACCTCCAAATACAACGACAACTATAGTGCAAGGCAGCACTTTCTATTTATTCTCTTTAACTCTATTTAACTCTACCTGCAAACATCAACCATTAGATTTAACCTAATAAAAATTATGATACAAGGGGAAAAAAGTCTCAAAGCACAGAGCATACTTCAATAACAAAACACTGAATAACTAAAATCTATAATCATGAAAAGTGTACAAACAGTATTTGTGTTATGTACTACCAATATAAAGTGATATGCTAAAAATGGAAAATTCTCTGCATTTCTTATTCTGATATAATACCACCGCCACCACCCTCTCTGTATTTAGCCGTGCCCGGCACATTCAGAAATTTTAAAGTGTCCCCTACTCTGACTAGATTGCTCTTCAAGCTGTCCAGGTGAGTGTGGTAGAGCAGGACCAGGACTTCACCACCAGGACTGAGAAACGCTCCATTATGCAATTTCTTATACACAGTATATCTACTGTAATCTTGTATAACTTATGTAAATGAGCTTAGGGATCTCATAAGAACATATTAATAAAAACCAACCTGTTCAGTTCTTAAATTAACTCTGGCTCCACTGCCCTCAAGGTCCAGTGCCTGTCCTGATTGGTCCAGAAGCTCAGCAAATGGAATGAGGTAATTGAAGAGAAGAAGCCACTCCCCCTGGTGGAGACATGGTTAAACAGTGAAGTTCCAACTTTATGAACAGTCGTTACATTTTATAAATGTAATTTTATAAAATTCATTTCTAAATATTATTGACATCTATGTCATAGTGAAGTACCTCCTCTTTGAGAGCAGAAAAGTCAAGCTCTGTACCTGCAGGAACTTCTGGGTAGAGACCTGTGGAAGTCAAAGCAGGAGAGATGCTCTAGCTTCATTGTTTCAGCTACAGTTAAACAATACTTCAGCTTCACATGAATATAAAACAGACAAAGTGCATTAAACATTAGCAGCTTGATGATTAACTGCTTACAAGTGATGACCAATTACAATTTTTGGTTACTACAATTATACTGTAGAAAATCTGAAACATTCTTTCTTAGACCTTGAAGTTGTGTGTGTGTGTGTGTGTGTGTGTGTGTGTGTGTGTGTGTGTGTGTGTGTGCGCGTCACCTTGCTCTACTCCTTTCTCATAGCTGCTGAACAGAGTGTGAAGTCTAGCACAGTTATACATAACAAATACTCCTCCCCTGGGGCCCTTTGTGGACACGCCTCCTTCACGCTGTACTTCAAGAGTCACCTGACAGAAAAGATTCCAATAGTCATCATCCACACACATGCTCATTACAAAATACTACAAAAGATCAAGTGTGTGCGTGTGAAGTTCTCAAAGTTTGATAACTGACAACAATGAATAACTGTCAGGTCTATTACTCCATTCTGTGGAAGGAATACATAGAAATCATGGTTCCATGGTTGCTCGTGTTGTGAATGATAAACGTACCCCACTGATACTGCTCAGCACAACTAAAAACATGGACATGGCCCAGGATCAGGAACCAAATAGTAAATCTAAAATGTTTATTTTTATTGTCTTTGAGGTTTTTTTAAATACATTTTTGATAAGCGTTCTCTTGCAAGAGAAGCAATGTCTACAACATGAAGCAACGTAAATAAGTCTAAACACATAAAACTGGTATGGCTCTTACTTTTTCTGGATTTTTTTTCTTCCTGTTTTATTTCTTATTTTTCCCCTATGTTTTGTTTCTTATTTGTCCCCCATGTTTTGTTTCTTATTTGTCCCCTATGTTTTGTTTCTTATTTGTCCCCCATGTTTTGTTTCTTATTTTTCCCCTATGTTTTATTTCTTATTTTTCCCCTATGTTTTGTTTCTTATTTGTCCCCCATGTTTTGTTTCTTATTTGTCCCCCATGTTTTTGACCAGTGAACAGATGGCCGAAGGCTCCAGGTTGGCTGTAGTCTCCAATTCGACATCTACAAGATGTTTTGAATGAAAGAACCTTTCTAATAAAGTGGGAGGTGAGGGTGGGTGACTATGAGCTGAAAATTATACTCAGTGGGAAAAGCAAACTCACTGAAACGTTCACTCACTGGGAAAAGCAAACTCACTGAAACGTTCACTCACTGGGAAAAGCAAACTCACTGAAACGTACACTCACTGCGAAAAGCAAACTCACTGAAACGTTCACTCACTGGGAAAAGCAAACTCACTGAAACGTTCACTCACTGGGAAAAGCAAACTCACTGAAACGTTCACTCACTGGGAAAAGCAAACTCACTGAAACGTTCACTCACTGGGCTTGTGTGTACAGTGGAAAGCAGCTCGAACCGAACTGTAGCGCAGGTCATCACCCTGATGATGTCATCCCAAGTCTGTCCTAAAAAGGAAACAAAAGAAAGCTGAAGCAGCAACATGTCCCGAACGCTCTCTCATGCACACACACACACACTCACACTCACACTCACACACCCCCTGCAGGACAAGCCTTGCATGGTCTTACACACACCTTCCACTTGATCTCCATACTTCATTTCAGAAGCTTCCTTCATCTGAGCTCTTTTTAACCTGAAAGAGTTAGATAAAATACCCATTAACTAAGAAAGCCATATGTATATATAGTATTTGATTTAAATACATTTACATACCATGTATGGATTAATAACACATGAAAACATATGTATACAATACTTGATAACTTACTGCAGATACTGAGCTGAAGTCATCTGAGTACCAGGGGTTTTAACTGGACCGCAAACTACCAACCTCTGTGTGTGAGAGTGAGAGTGAGAGACGGAAAGAGTTTTTATATTTTTATACACATATATACATATATATGATAGATATAGATTGAGAGAGAGAGAGAGAGAGAGAGAGAGAGAGAGAGAGAGAGAGAGAGAGAGAGAGGATGGAGCAACCACTACGGTGTATCTAGCTACTGGAGATAGTCAGTGACTTGACACTAAGCAGAACCATATATGTGCAAGACACACACATGTGTTACAGGCACTGTGTGTATGCATGCATGTGTTGGTGGGCATATTTGTTTAAGAGGAACCTAGGTTACTCTGTGTGTGTGTGTGTGTGAGTCCTGTAGAGAAAGGATAAACGTTACTGTTTGTTTGTGTGTGTGCGAGAGAGAGAGAGAAAGGTGCCATGCTACTATTGACTGTGTGAGAGACCTGTGTTGCCGTGGCGCCTGACGCTCTCCATAGCATGGCTATCTGCTGCTGGCGGAACTCGTCCTGACAGGAAGTGACATGCAGCACTGTTGCCAAGGACCCCTGGGGGATAACAGAGAAGCCGTCACACCTTCACTCAGGTAACTGGAGCAAAAAGAAAAGTTCTACATAGCACACGTGTTACAAGACCACTCAACCACCAACCATCTGTGTTTCACATTAATGAATGCGAAAATAGATCTGGGGTGGGTTTCCCAAAACATTTGTAAAGCTAAGTACTTCTTAACCTTGTAATTAAAAACATTCTTAAATTTATGAGTTTCCTGAAACCCTTCATATCCAACATTTTACCTAACTTGTCTGGAAATGTAAAAGTTTTCTAACCTATTCATAACTCACCAAGTAACTCACTTAAAGCTCACATGCAGTTCTACCTCAAAAAGTATAGAGACTGCTGATTTTCCTTTAAAAAACTCAATGATGTGTTGATTCAAAGCATGATATCAGCAGTTTTTATATCACACACACACACACACACACAATTCATTTTCAAATTGCATTTGTGTACTCTACATTTAATGGCAATAAAAATGAAATATACTAGTTTCAATCCTGTTGTCAGTATTTTCCTAATATCGAATGAACTTTCTACGTGTATATGTAGTTCCATGTCACAGTCGATAGCCTTATAGCTTTCCAGTGCAAAGCCCCCTGGTTCAACCCTGAGCATGTGACTGGTTTTATTCTAGGGTTTAAAGTGTTTAAAACCTGAAATAAATCAATCATTCTTTTCGTGTAAAACAAACAATTTCACTGAAGTATAGGAGATTATTTGCTGATGTACACATTTAAATCAAGCAAATTAAAATGACTTGCTCTCAGTTTCCCAAATTACTGGATTGATTCAGAAAGGTTAACTTTGTGCCTATTTATAGGCTTGATATGCGATAGGTAGAAATTGCAAATGTAGGTTAATGTTCTTAATATTTGTTTAATTATTAATTAATGTTTATAATAATAAAATATTAAATTATTGATTAATTAATAACATTTATAATAATTATTTCTTAATAATAATTTTGTGAAAATGAGATGTTTTGTAAATGTTTGTAAATCGGTGGTTGGGTTTTCCAACACAGGTGCAGAGGCAGAGTCAGCAAAGAACTACTTAAAACTCAATTGCGGTTTTGGAGTGTCAGAAGACTTTTGAGAAACACTCATAAAACTAGCATTCTTAAAGTTACATCGTTCCTAAAATTTTTCACAATTCGCCGAGATTAATTGTCATCAGGAAACACAGCCCTGATCCCAGATTAGTATGCATGATGTGCAGCAGACTGCTGATAGAGAAAGCAGGGAGAAATATTTAGTAGGAAACACTGCATTAAAGCAGCGCCTACGCAGACCATCAGGCATGTGTTTAGGAACTTGCTTTTGCTGTTGGTCGGTGCAAGAAAATTGGTGAACTTTTGCATTATGGAGAATTTCAACTGAGCTGGTGATACCATCTATGTGGTACTCACAGGAAAGTCCGCTGTAGCTCTGTCCAGCTGGGCCAGGTGGCACAATGCCTCCTTCTGCACTGTGGAGGGAGAGGGAAACCAAGAGAAAGCAAGAGAAGACAAAGATTTATAGTGAATCTAATAAACAAATATTTATAACAGTGGACAGACAACATTACAAAGAGACTGATGAAGTGGCATAAATGCATTTGAAGTAAAACATGTTCCTGCACAAAGTGCAGGTGCATGCGTATATTTAAACACATACTATGTATACACATCAACTCCTTTATATTCACCTGTGCATGTGCCAAGACTGGGGTCATAACCCTGCAACTCCACCTCTTCTATGACTCGTTTAAGGTTTATCCAGACCTCTTCCCTCTTCCCTCCATGCCCCGCCTCCACTCCCTCGCCTCTGCTCCACCTCTTTTCTTTCTCCTTCTCTCTCTCTCTGTAGGTACAGTTCTCAAGGGAGTTCCTCATCTTCTCCTCTCTCTCCTCACCGGTCCAGCTGACAGACACTGTTGGCCAGTCTATGCCCAGCGTTCCGAGGAAGCCGGTGATGTCACTTTCCTTGGGCAAGGCAGGACAGAAGGACACCGAGTAACTGCGGAGGAGAATTAAACTAAATGTTACACACACATCCACTATACGCATGCACACATACTCACTCAAACATCCCCCTTCACTTGCACATGAGTTTACTCACCCTTGCCTCCTGAGCAGTGCTCCTAGGTGGTCCGCGATGAGAACAGTACGCAGCTGCCCTAGAGTAAGCGTGTCTGGAGAGGGTGGGGCTTGCTTGGCATGTAGGGCGGGGCAATTGATAAGGACACACCCCTGTTTCTGAGCTGCAGACCTTAGATATGCAGACGCCCCACACAGCACACCTCGAAATGCGGCACAGCGGTCAACAGTAACACGCAAGCCCTCCGTTGTCACTTCACAACCTGCTACAGGTAACACACCACAGCCCCGGAGAGTAAGGACACGGCTCAGCACCGCCGAAGGAACCTGCACACGCATGCGCACACAGACGTCATTGACAGAGACAGACGTCAACCAAAATCTCTCAAACATGCTGATCACTTTTGAAAAAAAAAAGCTTTAACAAAAGGTTAAAAAATTTACCACGATCATTCATATATATATAAACAAACATTATAACAAAATTATCAAGTAACCATGCTAGGATGCTTTGACACGTAGGGTTTAAACGTTTTGTCAATTGTCCAGGGAGTATAGTGCTCTAGGTTCACACAGCACTTGTAACCGCTCGAAAGAATGCCACTAAAAGTGCAGTTAAAGTGCAGTGGAACTCAAGTGTTCAAGTGTTGAGTACCTGTTGGCTAGCTAGATTACATTACAAACCACACGCCAGTTTCCATCTATTCACGGTCCCTAAATATAGCTTCAGCTACACTAAAACAGGAAGCAGCAGCGATCACTTCATCGACCTACCTGTCCGTCGGCGTAAAGCGTGGCCAGGACTGTGTTGGGTGCCAGGAAGTCTCTGTTTCTCAGATTTTTGGCGCTGCTCTCTTTGAACCAAAGCTTCTCGTTCCTCTCCCCGCTATCGGAATGCACAGCGTCGCCCTCCCTCCGCAGCGCACACCTCAAGGCTTTGACGGTGGAGACGATGTTGAATGCTGACATTTCCACGGTCTCCATCATTTAACAGGCTCCCAACGTAAACATAATAACCGTCGGCTTGACCAGTCCTGCTTTTAATTATGACTGGGGCATCTGGCAGCCTCCACCGAGACCTTTCCTTTGCTTACAGACCCGCTGCTCACGACCGGGAACTTTGGCGTAATGAATATTCTTTCTGGTACTGCACATTTCATAGTAACACATTTGATTTGGAAAAGCGCCATCTTAAGTGTGGAAAAGTGTATTTTTGCTGAAACGGTGACAGTCAAGGAATAGAAAGAGAAAGCAGTGCGTAGTCCTTCCTGAATTCGAAATTTGGCGAAGCAAAATGTTTCTTTACACTTTTTTGTTGTTGTTTTGTGTGTGAATAGTGAAAGGAGAATGTTTGTCCTTCTCCTCTGGATAGATGTAACTAAATGCAGATTAGTGAGTTTAGACTAAACTTTGATTAGAGTTTAGACTAAAGGCAGATTAGTTAGTCCATGTTCCTGTCAGTGTGTCCTAAACATTTGAACGGTAAAATGAGGAGTAGTGTGTCTTGGTATTATTTGTTTGTGGGCTATTATAATATATCCCAATATATCCTACATCCTAACATATTTTAAATTAAACTTTTTTTTATTTTAAAATTGACATTCTCTTTTGTCCATTTTAAAAATCTAATTAGTGAAAGAATCCTACCCCCTTTTTTAACTATTAGAATAGTAATATTCCTACTAAGTATAAGAAATGATTCCAGGACGGTATGTTGTTTTGCAGTATAAGAGAGACAACGAGTGCTTTGATAAAAGACAAAGTGGACAAGTTTATCTCCAGTTTATCTTCATTATTTATTGGCCAACAGAGGTACAGAGAGCATGCAAACAAACCTTTTGTGGTTTTTGCGCAGAGATGTGGTGAAAGAGGCCATGAGAGTAGCTGTTGTAAGTAGGAAACTGGTGACTTTTGACTAGTAGATTTTGATGTCACTTTTGGCTGACACGAAATTCCCGGTGGCGAAAAGTTTTTCTGGCAATCCGGGAGAAAACGTGTCATTCTACAGCAACATCAAGACAGTCTGCCCACATTGCAAGTGTAAAATTAACACCATACATACCCATTGTAAATCTCACCAAATCTTACCAAATGAAAGTACAGGACGTAACATTTACACTTTGCACATGTGTAATAATCTCAAACTGTTAACTGATTTACATAGCACTGGTACTGTTTTTTTTGACATGGCTTGCCATAGCTATAATAATATAATGTAATCACAGTAATAAATAAATAAATAAATAAATAAAAAGAAAGACTTTAAGCTCACCTTTTGGCCCACTACACCTACATCTGCTGCGCCTGAATTGTTCTATACTTTATATGCCTCTATGCTTTAATATTTTTATTTATTACAAAACACTTTTGTTGTAAACATTACGTGTGGTACAACACCCAAAGCTGTTGGCTATTTGTTTTTCTCTTCGCCTACGCTCAAATGCACAGGTTTTCCATGAGTCCAGGCTTGTGGCTGTGGTAATGAAGCAATGAGAAGTCAGTGAGTCCTGCATGTTGCGAGAAAGGAAAGAAACGGAATCCATAGTCAGCTGTCAGTCAAAGCAGCAGCTGCTTTATGGGTTCCGTTACTCACCCAGCCACCAGCGCTGATGTGCACCACGGCTTCTGCTGTACAACACTTAGGCGCACGTAGGGTCGAGGGAGATGCTGCCTCTGCAGTATTCTTGAGTGTTTCACTACTGAGCATCTAACGTTTCAGAAAGCATGGTCCAATTGTGTGAGTATTTTCTCATAAGCATCACATAGACATGGAATTATGACGCTATAAGGCTAACACACAAGGAAACTGTTGGAGACAGTGCTCGCACATTCCTCAGACTGTTTTATCATCGGTGGCGTCTGTGTTTTCATGAAAGAAAAAAAAACATGTTTGTTTATCTCGTCTCATCTGTAGTTAGTCAGGTGGCTTGAAAAACCAGTTTCGCTATCAGAAGAACACGGAGACAGTGAAGGGGGTATTTAAGGTGAAGGCAGACAGATTACATGAGAGATGTAAGAAAGAGTAAAAGAAGTGTTATATAATGTGATAGGACAAGGGAAGTGTTAGGAAAGTAGTCGCTTCCCTCCTAATACATCACTACAGAGTCTGTTTCTACACACTCTGCACACTTTCAGGTCAAGAGCCCGGATACATCAAAGAGCGTGAGACAGAGAGAAGCAGAGACAAAGAGTAGGGATAAAAGACTCTCCACAGGCAAGTATTTGGGATGAGGCTTTCTTACTCGAGTCAGGTGACTTTGCCTGTACTCCTATGGAGGGAATAAAAGCAGAAGCTCAAGCAAATCGTAGAGATGTGTGTGGGCGAGGAGAAGTGAAAGAGAAATAGGCTAGTCTTACTGGCAAAAAACAAGCAGATGCTTAAAAAACACAGCTTAAAAAGTAAATGAATGAAAAGAAAGAGCAGTTAAGCAAAAAAAAAAAAAAAAGAAAGAAGTGAGTGCGTGATGTAAACAGAAAACAGAGTTAGTTGGAGTGGAAGAACGCGGACATTACCCGTCTGGCCCGTGGCTCGTCTGCCTCTTGTCTGGGCTCCCGTGTCTGCGTTTGTATCTGAATGTGTGTGTGAGCATTTATAAGTACTCACTTCCTCTTCAGAAATCTGAGAAGTGTTTTCACTTTCACTTCTATACTGGGCTGCCCACAGTCCCGCCCACGTCTCTCCTCTGCTCCCTGGCCTCTGGTCTCAACACACGCCTTCCTGAAAACCTCCAAAATCGACCCTGTGGTGAAGACCTTGAAGTATTTACATAAGCAATGTGTGATTGTACAGCAATAATATTGAAATCTTTTATAATTTTATATTACTTTCTCAAACTTCTTATTTTATCCGGAAAAGAAGTAGAAGGGATGTTATTCCTATTCATCCATGTTGCTCTTCCTCACCTGCCCATAGAAGGTGGTGTGGTGTGATTAATAGGCAGACTTGTGTTCCAAATCAGTTAAAATATTCTATTTCATATACTAAAGGACACCTGGTGTCCATGACACAACCTGTCCAGGTGTGACGGTGCAGGCGTGTACACGCGTATGTGACCCATGCCTGGAAAGTCCGGTGATTTTGGAGGTGCAGCCTGGATTCCCTTGAGACACATATGGTAAATAAGAGAAAGCTACATAGCCACTTCTGGTGAGCTTGTGGTGTGTCTGGACAGGACGGCTTTGCCGAACACACACACACACACACACACACACACACACACACAGTTACATGGGCACACTTACAGTACTAACCTACATGTACAAATGTTTCAAATGCTTCGGAATGAACAAACATTCTTTCTTAATTTATTTTCTTCACATTTCCACTCCAGTGCCAACTAATTCCAGCATTCATTTTCATTCTAAAGTCATTCTCAACATGGATTCTCCAACTAAATCTTAAGTTTAAAAGCACATTTATTGAATCTTAGGAGAAATCTAATTGGTCCAGTTCGCAACCAGAGAGCAGAGGGAAAAACCACCACACCATCGCTTCCTCTTCTGAAACGATCACAAATCTCCCTTGCACTCTGTATTCTCAGTGTGTGTGATCGTACGCGTGTATTCACAGGACAGCTCGTTCATAAGAAGGCAACGACAAAAGGTTTAAGTGCAAAAAATGTATTTTACCGAATATTTTTGAACATTGATAACATTTCCTACAATTTGTTTCAAACAAAAATGTCCTTAAACAAGCTTTCCAACATGCAGACACACAAATACACGCATCATGTACAGAGGCAGTTTCTCTCCATATTAACAGAAAGCCTTGGAAGACCAGAAAAGAGAAGTGAAGGTTATGAAACAGCAGCACCACTACATGGGTCTGCATAAGCATGTCTGTGGATCTGCGTACATCCTTCAGGTCGGGGACCATCTGCATGGTGGGATGACGTACGTGATCTTGGATGTATGCACAAGTACACAGTGTCGTTTGGGAGTTCCCGGGAGTTTTCGTCTTTAGAAAAGGCGCTTCTCGTAGCTGAAAGGAAGACGACCATAACGTTAACGTTGAGGACTGTGCCCGCTGATGGTGAGCTGGAGACTCAGGACCCCCGGAAACATTTTTTGCCCAAAAGTTGTTTAAGAACTGAACCACTAGGTGTCACCATTTCTGTCAGTATTAAAGGTGCCCAGACTGTTACCATGACAACCATACATTGTGCCGTTCCCTGTGTCTTTTAAAGGTTCTGTACCTATGCAGACTGTGTACTCCTCCCTCCATCTGAGCAGATACGGTTCTTTTCTCAAATTTCAAATCCCCAGAATACATCATGGCCCTGTGAAGGGGGGGGGGGGGAGATAAATAATGTGCACGTATGTGTTCTTTGTTCCTGCTTCTGCGTGAACATTCATGCTTGTGGTGGGAGGCAGGTGGAGTGCCGGACATGTGTGTGTGTACCTGAGCTGGGTGAGGCTCTTGGCTCCTATATCCTGACAGGAGTGCTGGATTCCAGCATGGAGGTATGGAACAAATTTATGGACGGAGCCTTTGTCCTGAACCGCCCCCGATACTCCCTGAGCTACTTTAATCTTATCACACTCACTGAGAGACAAAGAGACAGAGAGAAATTAATATAATTTTTGCACAAATTTACCTGAAGGACTGAGCCCTGAGAAAGAAAATGTGCGTTCTATAACTGGTCGCATGCATGTGTACATAATTCCTGAAAGTGTGCGTGCATATACGATACCTGAAGTATCTAGTCTGAGAGCCCAAGTTCTTGTCCATAGCATCTAGTGACCCCATTCCTCTGTACTTCTTCAGCCTGATGCCGTCTGAAAAGAAATACTCCCCTGGAGCTTCACTGGTGGCAGCTAACAAGGAGCCCATCATCACTGAGAGAGAGTTGGTGAGAGAAAACATTTCAGAAATCTGGGGGGGGGGAAGGGCTATGATGTTTAGTTTTAAAAAAAACAAAGAAAACAAAACAAAAAAAAACACATTTCTCCGATTTCTCTCCTTCCTGTTCGCCTCACCCGTGGACGCCCCGAGTGCTAGGGCCTTGGCAATGTGGCCCACGTTCTGGATGCCTCCATCAGCGATGACAGGCACGCCAAAACGCCTCGCATATTCAGACACTTTATACACGGCTGTAGCCTGTGGTCTACCACATGCTAGCACTGAAATGGAGAAAGGGAGAGAAATTTAGCAAGTCTTGACCGTCAACCTCTCATATCCACAGATATGCCAGTATATGATCGCTAATCTCATGCGTGCACACAGGAGCAGCTCCCCTTCCAGCATGCACTTAGGAGCAGTGTGTGTTAATCAAGCACTAGTCAGCAGTTTACACCGTTTGGAGTGCTTTTGGCTGAACTGCTATGGAGTTAAGGAAGGGGGAACTCTCTAAAAAAACAAATTCAAAAGGAGATGCATAACTTGTATTCTAATTCAAAAAATATTAAAATTACACAAGCCAAAAGTCACTAGAATTTGCAGTAAATGGCTAACACACTAGCAGAAGAGAGGAGTGATATGAGGACATTTCGGCCCATGAGAGAATGCAAGGCTGTAGGGAAGGCTGAGGACAGCAGTCACGCCCAGTCTCGAACATGGGTCACATCACCCTCTCCTTCAGGGGGTGATGGTCTCCGTCACGGCCCCTCCTTTGGGGAGCACAACCCTGCCTTCCATGTGTCCCCCACCCATTAACATTTCTTCCAGGGTCACACCAGGGGTTCCCAACTGGGATTCACACCATCCCGGCACAGCAGAGTGGTCCCTTTATCCCCTGGGCACACTCCCGATGGCCTCACGGTACCATCCGTGGGGATGGTATCAAACGCTGAGGGACACATGGAAGTGTGGAGTGCATTTGTAAGCGCCCTGAAGGAACAGGGAGTGTGAAGAGAGCATCGCCCCCTGAAGGAGGGGGTGGTGTGATGGAAACAATCACCCCCTGAAGGAGAGGGCTGGCCCTTTGGTCTTCTGGTCAGAGTGCATGTTTACTGCCTGGAAGACCCAGGTTTGAGACTGGGAGGAAGAAAAACAAAAATGCTCCCAACAACTACAGAAAGGGAAGTGAAAGGTCTGAGATGAGTTATAGTGTCTACCCACTGCAGAGGTTGTGCGTTTCATGTGCACTGGTAGCACTCTGCTCTGGTTCAATAAATGCTTGTGGTGATTTGTTG
>NC_137521.1:9052500-9085000 GCF_041902795.1 Electrophorus electricus | reverse complement strand
ATTGTAGGACATGGCAGACTGGCAGACTGTAGGTGCCTTGCCAGTAACCAATGCCAATCACTCCTTTCTAAGAGGACTGTGATCACCAACTAACTCCGTCCTAGGACATAAACGCCGTGGCTCTGAGTCATGGACGGATTCGGTGCGCTCGCCGCAGTCTTACACAAAAAGTTGACCTATATAGACTATAGATCTCTAGCATGGCTGGCTTGGTTGGATGACCTACTTGTATGTGAGGCCATCGCCGCAGTTGAAGAGTTGTTGCCCTGTAAGTCCATCTTCGGGCACATAGCCCGTCTGTCCGCTAATCAAGTAGTCCGCCATGCTGCAGAATCGAGGGGAAAGCTTGAACCTTTCTGTGGGAGACAAGCTAGCCACGAACCTAGCGAGGCACTCCGGGTAAACTGTATCTTACCCCCGGCTGCGCTCCAACAGATTAATCACAGCTGAATTTGTGCGTAATTGTATCAAAAGCGCAGCTGACCTCACTTTTCTGCAAGGTCTGCTATGGCTTTGTCGCGCTTATTTGTTAATGATTTCGCTAGTTTTCCTCCAGTCCCCCGGCTTGAGGGGCGGCCTCAGGTCCGTAGTGCCAACACGTGTCTTTCTGAAATACAACCATCCCCTCCGCAGATAGAAATAAAGTCCTGCACTGCGCAACTTCCGGCTGAGACCCCGCCTCAGCATTTCGTAACTACATCAAAATGCGTTTACTTTCGCTCGTTCGTCATATTTTGTCACATCTTAAAGTTTTGCGTCAAATGATCATTAGTGATATTTTCGTGGGAATGTTTGATCGTGTTGAAGTTAATAGGCAGTTCCGCGTTATGGGGGCGTAGTCGTCTATCGCTTGTGAGCGCTCCTTATCTTTCGCGTACATGTGTCCAATTCAGTGGCACATGTTTAAATTTATCTCCAACACACAACACTGACTATATTTGGCCACTGTGAACCGACCTAAAATGGTCCGTGTGAGTTGCCGTCAAATGCATATTGTGTGTAAGGTGAAAAAAGAGCCTCTACGTTTTCTCACGCGTAATTGAGAGCGAGCTTTCAGAAAGAAATGCCGTAACTGTTCTAGTCATTCTAAGTAATAAATATACAATTCCGGGTCCTAGCACGGCCTCACAAGTCTGACATGAAGCAACGGCAACACAGAACCTACCCGACATAAACACATGCCATTCTGACTTTGTCCTCTATTTCCTGAAGATGCCATAAGAAAGCTGGTTGAAGTTAGATGTCAATTAAATAAAGTTTTCTGATGAACTGAAAATTTGATTGAGGGGCTTGCTAAGTTAATAAAAATTTATAGACACAGACATGCACGTATAGATTAGAGATTTCCCCTGCCCTCCATTCAGTCATTAAAGGTTTTAAAATGTATAAAATAGCAGTTTACATATAATGTAAAAAGCTGCTGACTGAGCTTTTGATGATGGTCTAAAACTGAACTGTTCAGTGCTGCTTTATTGTTTGTTGCACCCTCTGCAAAGTGGATGCCTTAGAACTAGTGTTCATGTATGGAATTAACTTTCTGTAACAGTTACAGCTGGTTAGTTGTGATCGGACTGAGTGAAAGGCTATATGCATGTGTCTGGTTACATGACATCTGTGAATGTTTTGTGCAACTCTCTTTGCAACCAAAACAAGTCAAGGTGTTTACAATGCACAAATTGGCATGTTGGGTCTAATGTGAAATGGTGATGAATTTCTGAGTTTAGTTTTTGGTGATAGTATTAAAAACATAAGAGCTGTAATGTGCTGCTGTAATAGCCTGGATTGAATATATGATAATATGACTGCAAGTACCTGTTTACTGTGCTGTTCTATATAGTATTTCATGAAACATAATTACCTGTTACACTCTATCATATATATTCATACAAACTAGACATACTGGAGGGCATTAGGAAGTTTTTGTGAACAAGTATCTGAAGTCTCTTGTAGGTTGAGCCATGCAGTTTAAATTTGTACTCCTTTTGTAAAAAAATATCTAATTTGTACATAATTCATCTTATCATTTAGCCTCTGAAGAGTTAATAAGAGTGACATAGCTATTGTACTGAGTGGTCACCTTGCATACAGTTGGATAGATGTTTGAATATCCATCAGCCTGTCAATTTGCCACAAAACGGCTTTCTTCTTTACCTGACAATTTTATCCAAAGCAATTTATGACTGAATACAACTTGAGCAATTGGGGTCTAAGGACCTTGCTCAGGGGCAACTTGCCAGAGGTGGTGCTTGAACCAGCAACATTCTGATTACAAGTCAACAAGCTTAACCTGAGATACCACTGCCCAATTACTGTTAAGATATTGCATTCCTGTAACTGTTATTTTGAATAATATTGACACATCAATAACACTTCAAACTAAAGTTGTGAAGTATTGTGTGAAGTTTCTTTGTGAGTGAATTAAGTGAGAGAAAGCATATGTATATGTAAAGACTGTTATAAGTTTATATATATATATATATATATATATATATATATATATATATATATATATATATATATAAAAACTTATAACAGTCTTTACATATACATAAGCTTTCTCTCACTTAAAAGCCAAATCTCAGTTTGATTTTGTGTGTGTGAGTGAGAGAGAGAGATAGAGAGACAGACAGACAGACAGACTGTGTTTAGGTAAGCACTGAAGTGTGGGTGGGTGTGTGCAAGTGTGAGTGGGAACCCTAGAAGTAGGGGTTTATGTGTATGTCACTGCGTATGTTGGTGAGTTTTTGGTGCTGATAAAAAGCTAAGAACAGTACTGTGCTGCGCTAAACTCTGCACTGATTGTATGATACTATGACTACTAATAGTGCAAGCCTTGTGAATGTTTCAAATGTACAAACTGGCATGTTCAGACCATAATCCTCTGAATTTGACATCAATGCACAACATTGTTGTCATTACATGTATGTCTGTAAATTTCAGTGTGGATGTGAACTACTTTTCTTTAAGTTTTTAAACATAAGGCCTGTGAATAAGTGCAAAATAGGTAATTGTGCACTGTAGAGGCTCTCGATGTCATAACTGGTTCAATCTCTGCAGGCCGCATCAGTCCATAATTACATGTGTGTCTGTAGAATTGTGTTTATGTGACATACATTTACTCACTTCTGTCCATTTAGGTATTTAAAAACAAGGCCTGTGTGTCATGAGTGACCACTCCCTAGCATCATATTGTCTTGGTTACCCTGTCTCATGTCTTTGTTTTGTGGTTCCATTCCTGTTCCGTTTTCACCACCTCTCATGTGTTTTACCTGTGTCTTGTTTAGTACTCATTTGCCCTTGGTTTTAATCCCTGTGTTTATGCAGTCTCAGGGCTGGTTATTGTGAATCCATGTCACTGTAGTGTTTGCTGCTTATATTTGTCTGTGCAGACCTTTGTAAGTCTTCTCCTTGGCTTGTGTAACTTGTTTTCATTTTTGTAACCTGCTTCCCTTCTTTGTCATCGTTTTAATTCCTTTTAATTAATATATTGTCGTGATCTACGTATTGGGTCCATGACCCTGGACTGTTCTAATGATTATGATTCTTAATTTGCTGATAATAAATCTTGTTCTTCTCCACGCATGTCCGCCTCCTAACCGCTCACCGTTACACTGTAATTAAAGGCAAAGTAGGTAATTGTGCCCTGTATATGTCAGAAGTTTCTCAAACCTTTCAGGCAAGATCAATATACGTATGTCTGTAAATTTCTGTGTTGATGTGAACTACATTTCCTGACATTTGCTCATTTAGGGATTTAAATAGAAGGTGCACAATTATATGCAAAGTAGGTAATTGTGCACTATAGAGCCTCCAGATGTCATACGTGGCTGAAACAACATTAGATGTTACACGTATGTCTGTAAATGTGTTGATGTGACATGCTGTTCCTGGCTTCTGCCCATTTAGGTATGAACACACAGGGCTTACGATTATTAGCTAAATGGGTAATTCAGCACTGTAGAGCCTCCTGGCAATGGATTTGCCTCACACTTTGCAATTTTCCTCAGAATGGTAGTGTGGGGAAAAAACAAACAAACAAACAAAATTTATATATATAAAATAAACATTTTTTCCCCATTCTGGTCACATCACAGACAAACTATGAAAGCATTTCATTGATATGGCCCCAATGGTACCCATTTGATCAATATGTTGCAGCCACAGTCAAAAAGTAAATTTTTTTTTGATAATTGAAACTAAATAATTATTAGTTTCAGACTCTAAGGATTATTTCAAGACCTGATTTGATGTGATTGAATGAAAATCCTAGGACTAGTTTGAAAAGAGCAAATTTTATATTATTAACGAATGTGAAAAAACTAAACATTTTTGGACACCACTTGCAATTACAAAGTTGTTTGGACTCCTGCAAAGATTAATTTGAGTCCAAGTTTGTGTTGCCAAGTGAAACTATGTAGGAGAGACACTGGATTTTCTAGTATAGCAGCCCCCCCGTGGCCAAATCCCTTGAAACTTGACTATGTCTTAAAGAACGCATACATGACCACAACATTCAAGTTTCATGTGGATTGACCAAAGCTATGCCTGCAAAATGAATATTGAAAGCTGATTGGCCGATGGCATCCGCCATTTTGGAGATATACTATCCCTGTTGTAGGTCCTGCTGTTTACATGCATGCTGATGTGTACCAAGTTTCACATGAAGATGAAAAATCATAAAAGCATTATACAATTTGTGCTTGTTAATTTGTTAAATTGAGAATATTTTTTCCTCTGAAAACCAACTAAAAAATAAATCACAACTTAGTAAAATGGCATTGTTTTGTGAATGCGTGTCGAAAGAACAAACACACCCCAAGACACTGCATCTGGTTTAAAAACCTTCTCAGTAATTCTATTTCTGTATTAATGTACAACCGTCAAAAATTACAGCATTTTAAATCTTTTTTTCCTTTTTAAAATGATCTAACTATCAACAGCCATTTCCAGAAAAAAAAAAAAAAAAAAAAAAATCAATGGTAGGAAGAAAGACAGATTGAAAGAAAAACAGCGTGATTACAGGGGTAGAAAGAGAGAGGATCAGGAGGAAGAGCGCACGACTGTTTCAGAGGAGTGTTTTAACTGTGTGGGTGTGTGCGTGCGCGCAAATGCACATGGTGAGCTGAAACATGGGTGCGAGAATGTGCTATGGTACAATCGCGATATTCTGAACCCCTGCAGGTGGGAGAGAAGGTGACTGAAAGTGAGCAATGGGAAGAGATGGGCAAAAAACAAGAGAACACATAATAGCAGGTGGCAGTATGTTTGGCAGAGAGAGAGAGAGAGAGAGAGAGAGCGAGCGATTTAAGAATTATGTATGAAAAATTTCACTAAGCAGAAATCAAAAAAAGGGAGAGGACTAAGGATCTTTGGAGCGAGGCAATGGAGAGAGGGGGCAGAGGTATGGAGGGATGAGAGAAGACAAGGAGAAGATAAACTGCTTCTGTTAGCTCAGACGTTCAGGTGTCGTGGAAGTCCTTTAGCAATGTGCGCCTCCGTTGCTCAGCAATGTGCATCTGGTTCTCCAAATCCTGAATGGGAGAGATCATGTAAGAATGTTAACCAACTACATAGGACATGAAAGCAGATATGATTATGACAGCTAAAAAGCAGAAGTAAGAGACATGAAACATCACACCAGAATCTGTAACTTGGTTTGTGACTCAGCGGTGCACATGGATGTCGTAGGCGACATCCTTATGTACTGTCAACTGATTACTCACACAAAGCACCTGGCTCTCCAAACACTATTTGGAGTACACAACCGAGAGCAAGATGCTCTGTACACAGGCTAAACACTACCACAATTAATGCCAGTTAGTGCTTGTTCAAGATACTGTAAATTCTCCTACAATTAATGGAGTGTTTTACTAACGTTTTCAGTGGATCCCAGATTAAAATAAAGAAATAAAAAGCTCATTACTAAGGATTAAAGTGTACCCAATCTTTCACCCCAACCAGTGTGTGTGTGCGCGCACACATACACAACATGGGAAGGAAGCCGCATGACAGAGCAACCAATACCTCTGTAAGCAACATGAGAAGCACAGTGAGCATGGTCTCCCCCTATTGTGGTCTCCCCAGAGTGAGCGTGGTCTCCCCCTATTGTGGTCTCCCCAAAGTGAGCGTGGTCTCCCCCTATTGTGGTCTCCCCAGAGTGAGCGTGGTCTCCCCCTATTGTGGTCTCCCCAGAGTGAGCGTGGTCTCCCCCTATTGTGGTCTCTCCAGAGTGAGCGTGGTCTCCTCCTATTGTGGTCTCCCCAGAGTGAGCGTGGTCTCCTCCTATTGTGGTCTCCCCAGAGTGAGCGTGGTCTCCTCCTATTGTGGTCTCCCCAGAGTGAGCGTGGTCTCCCCCCCACTGTACTACATCCATGGCAGGCTGCGCCTCTCACCCCTCGATCGGTGGCGTTGAGCTCTCCCTCTCCTCTCTCGTAGCTGTCTGCCCTCTCCACCTTCCACGACAAGTTCTCGATCTCAGCTTCTAGCTGAGCCTGCTGATACTCAAACTGCGTAGGAAGGGGGAGGGGTGTTTACCGAAAAAACAAATGTCATCAGCATCATGCGGAACAGTCCTTCATTTGAGGATCTTAATGCTATGATGTTTTTGGGAAATGGGGTCCAGAAGAGTACCGACAACAGAAGTGTACTCACCAGTTTTTTGCGGGGTCCAGACTCCATGTAGTAGGCATAGGGGTATGTGTACTGCAGTGTGTAGCGACACTAAGGAGATAGAAGCGCAAACACTTATATTGAGCTCACATACATAAATGGAACTAAATGTGCATGTGGACACAAACATGAATGCAGCAAGGCCATTATGTGTAAATAAAACGTACTGATTATTTTTCACTTTGGTACAGTTCACCCTATTTTCTTGGTGTTAATATGCATACATAACCATGTGTGGGTCTACATGTGTCTACATATGTGCTGTACATTTTACAGAGATATTGTGTGTGTGTGTACCTTGGCCAGTAGCTTGGCAGCATTCTGCATGTACTGCCAGTCAATCCAGGTGCCCAGGTTATTCATGACCCTCTCCTGGATCTTCTCCTGGATGCGCTGGTATGTCTGAGCCTCCAGCTGCAAACTCTTGTTGTGGTTCTCCCACTGAGTGTGTGCATGTTTACACACACACACACACACACACACACACACACACACACACAGAGTTACTCTATATTCAGTGATTTCTCGCAGAGTCAGCCAACCTGATTGACTGTAATCAATCAACACCAGATAACAGTCGTGATTCTGTATGGACGTGTGTGGACCACAGATGTCCTGGCCCTCTCTGAAGCCATCACAGGTCCACCCCCACACGAGACATACAGCTATCTGCAAAGCTGTGCTATAGTGTTTTGTGTGTGTGTGTGTGTGTGTGTGTGTGTGTATCTAGGGACATGTGACTGCATGTAGGCCAGTGTGTGGCAGAGAGGTAGACAGATCCATCAGCGTATCCCTCTCTGAAGGGTTATGTAAGCCTAAGAAACAGTGAGTTTCCTCTCTTAAATGGGTGGGTTTCATCTTCCTTTCTGGGCATGCCTGAGAATGTCTGGGAATGTACTAAATTCCCAGACCAGGCTCTCCAAGAGAAAAAGGTTTTTTTTGCAGATCAACAGTGTGTGTCTGCCATTCTTTTGAAGTATAGAAAACATTTTAAGGACCTCTCTTAAATCTGTGTGTATGCATGTCTTACCCTCTCAAAGTAGAAGAGGTATTTTTTCAGGGCCTCTCTAGCCTGAGCCTGTTGGCTCTGGTTGACGATATCTGGATTCTCTTTGTAGCGACTGCACTCATAGTACTCGCTACCGTGAGTCTTCCAATCTCCCAAACACATCCAGCAGAAATCTACACACACACAGAGACACACACACAGACAAACACACATGCACTTCAAAGCTATAACACTGGCCATGTATATCAGGAACTGTTGTACTTTAAGTAATCCTGCATGCACATCACTGAAGTCTTACCGTGTTTACACTTGGAGCATTGCTGCACATAGAGAGACAAACGAAAGAGACAAACAGCTTTAGATCATAAACTCCATTAAATTCATTAGATTCTTTTTAAAAAGCTAGCAGACAAGCTATATTGCACTTGGAGCCGCTACTTTGGTCTTTTCAAAACTCCTGGTGCCATTTTGGTCCAGTGAAATAAAGCCAGCGCCATGCTGTGCCCATCTTCCCTAATCTCCCACATACAGCAACATATAAGCAGAATTAAAACAGTGCAAGTACATAAAAATCTAGAGCTTGGGGCCTCTAGGGTTTACGCTGCGATCTATTCCTCCAATACCATCATCTCTATGATCCAACAGAAATGCACATGCACACACATCTGGTGACTGGGTGAGCAGAACTTGGGACAGCTGTGAAGCGCACTACGCACCACTATGAACCACGCAAGCTTGAATTCACCTGCAGTGCACACCACTCACCATGTGATTACAGCCTCCGTTCTTCTCAATGCAGATATTGCACTTGGGACACTGCAGGTCATTAGAGGGGTTGGGGTGGGGGGGTTGCAAGACAGAGAGAGAACGAATATTAGCAAGTTAATTTCAACTTCAGGGTCTACAAACGGTGTTGCTGTCACATCAACAGAATGTGTGCGCCCATGTGCCCACAGAGGGTGTGTGTGTGTGTGTGTGTCTGTGTGTGTGTGAGAGAGAGTATGGTGTGCATGCACAAAGGCGTGTTCATACTCACGTCTTTAGTGTGTGCACTGATGTAGTTGGCCGTCTCTGAATCATCCGCACATTTAGTGAGCCATTTGCGGATGGTAGCGCAGTCTGTGGGGGCGTGATACATCTGTCTGCATTTAAAACTAGAGAGAGAGAGGGCGCGTGCGCTCATTTATACTAATAAACAGCCTAAAATGGTTTAAAATCATCCACATGTATATGTAAATGATTATAAAATTAAGTGTGTATGTAGCATGAGTGATATTGTAAACAGATATACAAAGAAAGGTCATTTAAAATACTATCCACTGAAAATAAAATTAAAGGCTCAATGGTGCTTTACATGTATATAAAAAAAACACATTGTCTTTGTTATCGCCACCATAATGTATATTAGCACCACCAAATATGGATTCAAACCTCTGCCCAGTAAGGCAGTGTTTTTCCATGCCAGCTAAGCAAATGACCGTACTCAGATACAACAGTTTTACACACACACACACACACACACACACAACGTATGGTGTGTAGCCTGGGAAGAGCTAAAATATCTGTACATGTGGGATGCTTTTGGTTTGAAGCAGCTGTTTGCATGTTGACCATGTGGGATTAGAGTGTGTGTGTGTGTATGCGTGCGGGGGAGTGCAAGTGTCGGTACCAGAATACTTCACCACAACGGCTGCACTGAACTCTGCGTGCCCTTGGCTCCTGCACCTTTATGACTATGGGACAATCTGCACCAGGACACAACTGCATCTGAAAATGACTCTACACACACACAGAGAGAAATACAATCACAGAAAGCACATTATGATCAGATCCCCATGGTATCTCTAAAAACACACAAGCGCGCGCGTACTACCTCCACGTAGTCCCTGAAGAGGTAGCGTCTGTATTTGTCCTTCAGGTCTTCACTGGGCAGCAGGGGCAGAACAAAGTCCTCTGGTGTCTGGAGAGAACAATCCTGCGCCATACAGGAGATTCCTACACACATGGACACACACCATTTTAATGGTTAGGAGCTAGTGCCTTAAAAGATTTTAAATGGTTCTTTAAAAGTATATCATGTAACCTATGAACTCCAAAATAATGACAGGACACACAAACATAGAAAGAATAGTGCAAGAATTTCTGTGACTCTCCCACACAAATTCACACACAGGTTCTCTATCAAATGGACATGTCTATTAACTCCATCAAGCATGTGTTCACTCACCCACTCCTATACCATCTTTGACAAGCACAGTACAGTGCTGCTCCCAGCAGGACTTGCAGAAGGAGTGCTGACATGGTAGGGACAGCAATGCGTCCCTCCGGACAAACTGCAGACATACACCACACTGCAACGGCGCCCCGCCCTGCACACACACACACACACGCGCACACACACACACACACACACACCCCAGTTCACACTTACATAGACAGCATAGTATTAACCAGCAAAAAAATGTGGGGGGGAAAAACAAAACAAAAACAAAACAACATTTTTAGCCTCTTAAAAAGCACCAGCTGTCTCCTACAGAAACAATCATGCAGTTTGTAAAGCATGAAAGTAAACTCAGTGAGAGGTAAGAAAGCCACATGGGGGGGGACTCACAGTGAGTGATCGGCAGGTACTTAGAGGCTGAACCTGGGACTCGCAAAGCAACTGAGAAGAGTTGGACTTATACCTGCACGCACGCACGCACACAGACACACACATTCACTATGAAAATGAAGACAGCTCTGCCTAATGCTTATTCATTGTGTGTCAGTGTGTCTATAAACTTAACAAGCTTTTAATCATTGTGTTTGCAGGTGTAAACATATATCTTACCTGTCCAGTATTTGTGACACTTGCCAGTGAAAATGTACAAGGATCAGTTTGGCTACAGCTGGTAATACCTGGAGAAACCAAGACAGTGAGCAAGAGCAAGAATGTGTGTGAGAGAGAGAGAGAGAGAGAGTGTGAAAGATCACAGTATTACTTCACTGCTCATACTTGGTAGTGAACCGGACCAGTTTATGAGAGAAATCATATTAATGACTCTAAACAAGGTCTTATATATGTTTATAGTTATTTTAAGCCTTCTAATAAAAATCTAATAAAAGAAAAGAAATTAAAGTAATCATAACAGAATAGTACCCTAAATAGCACTTGGAGGCGCCATTTGTTTCTGACAGAGTGAAAAAGGGGAGGTGAGTGTAGGGTGGGATGAATGGGAGCGCGTTCCCGGCACGCGAGCTTTAGGCCTGGGCAGCATCCCCTGTCCCCCTGCATGGTGCCACTGACAGGTTTAAACACACAGACCCTCCCCTGGGTCTGGGCACAGCCCTGTTGCGCAGCAGATGCCAGCACAGCCATGACATTCCAACCCACTGTCAGAGTGACCCCAAGCTCATGTGGCAGGCTACGATGGCACACACCTTTCTCACGGAAATTCCCATCTCTCACACACAAACACACATACACACGTGTAAACCCACAGACCTTCAGGGTGCTGGCTACATGGTTGACCTCCTCCGTCAGCACTCTCTGGCTTTCTCTATAGGTCAGACATGTGAACTGGTATTCTTCCGGGTCAAAGGCGTCGGCTTCCTGTTGTTCCACGTCGCTCTCCACTCCTATGTAATAGTCGGGAATGTCTCCCTGATCATCTTCCTCTGCCCCTTCGTCCTCCTCTTCTCCAAAATCGTCCTCGTTACTGTCGGAAGCTTGGCTACTCATGTCCACAGACATAGCCTTCAGGGCCTAGCGTCTTGCACACTCACCGCTGCTCTCCACTGATAAGCGGCCTCTAGCGCTGCCACTGTGCGCCCCACACCGGACCGCGTCTCCCAGGGGCCTTTGCAGTGCTTAGCAGCAGCGGAAGAAGCAGAAGAAGTCACACTCCCCGTCACTCATGAGGAACCAGACAGAGGGATGAGCTGAGAGAGAAGAAAAGCTATGAAAGAGGCAAGAAAAGCAAGAGGGAGCAAAAATGAGAAAGTTAGCATTATTGTTCAAATGTGGGTTCATTTGTTGCCTTTGTCAGACAGCTACAACACATGACTAAAGTTAGCAAAATTTCAACTTGAATGAAGAATGGGTGCCTTAGTAATGTGGGTATCAATTCTAATTATGCCCGCTCATCTAAAGTTATGCCCTCTATGTACACAATTTGCACAGTATCACTACTTTCTTAATCAAGGTCCTCGTTTTGGCTGATACGTGGAACGTCCAGCTCTGGGTGTTTATATCTCTGTGTGGGGTCATTGACATCAGTAATCCACAGCTGCTGGTCAAGGAGCCAGTGTCTTATCTACAAAAATAAATGTCTTGCATACTTCACACTAGGTTTATATGCACTCTTTTGAAGGCAGTAGGTTATTGTTTCTTTGTAACGGTACTTGTTAGAACAATCACCGAGCGTCTCTCTGCTTAACAAACCCATACAAACACTTGCTGGATAGCGTGCAGGCATAACATCTTATTGCTGGGTTTTAACGGATTACTCGATGTTTTGCGGCAAAGGGATCATCAGAAAGATCAATTTATGTTAGTTTACGTCAGAACAAAGCTTCGCGGTCTAGCTGATACCATGCATGCCGTATCTCTACTCACGGAATCCTGCTGAATCAGACTCAATATACATACATGGCATTTCGGAGCCCTTGCGCCAACACTAGCTCAACCGGTTTTTCCCCCGCAGATAGATCGCCAACAAGCTCACACAGACGCCGGTGTCTGTCGTGGTCCGCATTCCGCTTATTACTATTAATAGATAACGGCACAGTGTGACACAGATAATATCGCAAATAGCTCGGTTAGAGATTACACTTCAAATCCGGCTGGGCGGGGGAGGGACTAAGATTGCAGACTCATGGTACCAACTCGCTGGTTCGGTGTGTTTCTACTAACCCAGCTACACGGTCGGGGTTGGTGTCTGGCTGATCGAACATGTTCAGCTGACTAGCTTACAGCTAGCTCAGCTCGTCGATGCGCAGGTCTCCAGACCCCACCAAAAGCACAAGCGTAAATATAGAAAATTCATATCGACTCGGTAGAATTGTGACAAATCATCATCATCCAAAAAAAAGCAATCACAAATTACTTTTTTTGTGCAGTTGTTTTCCCCCATTTGTGAGTTCAATGTTCGTGGTGTGAAAAAATAAACCCCCGGAGACGGAGACAGCCGCCGCCTCGCACTTCAGTCCGGGGATTCGCATGTAAACAAGGCCATTTCGGTACTGGCGATAAAGTCACGGATCAGACGACTTAAAGTCCACCGTCTCCCTAAAGATGCCGACTTTACTTACCTACCAAGATGTGTCGGGTAACCCCTCGACCTTTGCTTGGGGAAAGACAGCCAGGTGTAGAAACGATCCCGTTCGGCTAACCAAGTCGTTGTACAGAGGAAGATAGGAAACACAAGGGGGGGGGGGGGGGTGTCCGTGCGCTGCGTCACTTCCGGGTCCCGCGACCGAGCGCTCCGTGTCGGAGAGTGAATGTGATATTTTCTGCACAACTGCGGTCATAAGTTGGAGGATTAACTGTAGAAAAACTGTCACAACAAGACCTGTTACTGCCTACGCGGGTGCGGCCGCCTTCACCTGATATGTGTTCAGAATTCATAAATGCACGCATGACAGACTACGCCAAGATTTAGGAACAGTAACCCTATGTATAAAGGCTTTTTAATTACATACATATTATTATTTAAAGCATACGTGTAACCATACAAATGAGCGAAAAATACGAAAACAGAACTAAACATTGTTTATCTAATACATTCCTTGCACGCAAGCTCTTAGGCAACTGACTATTGTTCCTTTGCGCCACTAACCACTATGTCACGTTGTGACTATGTTCACAAACGTATTACAGTATTACGTAACCTATACTCCTCAAAATCTTATCTGTTTTCCTTATAACATGGGTTTCCGGAAATATTCCCCATGATCAGGACAAGTCGAATCCGTCACGCTTGTAAAAACAATTTCCTTGTAATTGACTTGCGATCTAAAGCACATCTGTACATGAATCCTATCCTTAAACCTAACCCAGCCATCAGGTAGTCCTGTATTGCAAATATGGAAAAGAACGTAGCTTCATAGATATTAAATACTTACAAAGCGGGTTTTTATTTATTGCTCTCTAAATTATTTTACTCCTCCGCGTCTTATTTTTGATAAACACAGCACGTTAATCTATAGATTCTGCACAAGAATTATAAGCATCCATGCATACTACTGGAAAAAAGGTGATACTTGGCTTCACTAACACTGCGTGTCCTTATAATAAAATGGCTTCTACACTAGCATTCCTGTAATTTCTGTCTTTCATTTTTACCTGGTTTGCCAAAAAGATCTTCCCTGTTATAACTGATGCTTATTCAAAAAAACTTTATCATAGAGCACACGGGTAAAAAGTCTTACTAAGGATGAGGTTGGGCATTCAAAGCTTTTACAAGTTCTAATTGTAATTATTGAGTTTAATATATAAAAGTACATAAAACTATTATGTTCTACTTTTTAGTGTGATGGTCTTTGGTATGAGCTTCACATTCCAAAAAGCATCTTTCTGTTACGAGGAAAATCTTGCATCAGTGCTCTATAAATGCTGGTGTTTTGATATCTTTGGGGTTAACAAAGCTAATTAACTTGCACACAGTGCTCACTGCATTCAATTTTCATAGACATTGTAGTAATCCATCTGAGTAAGGTCTATAGATTGAGAGGTGAAGAATCACAATCAATTACATAACTTGTTTATTCATATTTTTCTAATAAATGTATTCTTTAAAAATAACTTTGATACAAAAGGTTTATCAAACTTTTCACAATGTTTTCCTGCCTTTCATATCCTAATGAACCTGAATCCTAGATCAACATTTTAATACAAAAAGATTTTTACAGGCTGAGTGTGTGCAGTGTGTTAAAGACTTACCATTTATACAATGCATTTTTTCAAAAGATTATATGTCACTTTGATCACAAGTATATTTTGCAACAAAAGTAAAAAGAAAACGAAAGACATACTGAGAAACGAATAAACCAATCAGAGGAGGACAACTATGCTACAGGGAATTTTCTTTTGGAAACTGAATAATGAATCTTACTTAATGGCACCACATATTACAATGTGTCCAAAAAGTACTGGTCCCTGACAAGCCATGAGTTCTGGGCAGTCAAACTGCTCAATAGTTACTGTCACTGCACTGGCATCCATGGCGTTACCGGAGGTTCACACCTACACTTGTGCTGCCATGTGACATGCAGCAGTCAAAAACACACAAGAGCAAAAGCTCCTTAAAGCTGAAAACGTTAAATGGCAGAGACGAAAACAGAACGCCCAGCCTTTTCGCTTATGCTGGTAAGCTGTTCAAAGACAATAAGTGTTCAGTGCTTTCACCCGGCGTCACGAGCAGGGAAGGTATGCATTTCAAACGCTGACACTCTGCCTCCACTGTTCACACAACTCAGGTGACAAACCCTCCCATGGAGAAAGTGTTATGCTAAGAGAGGAAGAGAAGATGGAGATGCCGAGGAGACGGGAGGACAAGAATGCTCACGTTCACACACTTTTTTCAAAAGGGAAGAGATGTTTCTGCTGGCCACGTTCTTCTTTGTTACTCAGGGATGTCACTGTCTCCCCTGCCTTCAGCTCCTGTTGCCTGTTCTGGGGCCAAGAAGCAGCCAGAGTGGGTGGAGCATCCTGAGCTCCGCCTTCCTCCTCTTCTCCTGATGATAATCCTCCCACTCTGCCTTCATCTTGCTGTCCAAGTTCCACCCCCTTTGTGAGACCCCGTTGCCCGTAGCGACGCTGTAGTCGCTCTTTGATCAGCAGGCCTTTCACAAGCAGTGTCCAGTTAGCTACTGCTCGCTTCTCACGCTTCTGTTTCAACATTTAAAAACAAACAACATGAACAGAAAAATCTATTGAAAGAACGTTAATCAATTAGCATGAAGAAAGAAGTGCCCTCTGTTTCTAATTTTCCATTCTTTAGTTAAATAACATTAACCTTTTAAACATCAAATCCTATACAGGTTTTACTGAGTAGACATGGGCTCCTTGGAGCAAATGCACATTTGTAAGATTGGTCACAATAAAATCTTAGTGCTCTGTGTTAAAATAATCCCAATGGTCTTTGGGTGTTTTGCCATTTAGCTTTCATGAAAGATGTGTTTGTCCAATGTTTGTGAAGAAAGTTACAGAATGGGCCAATTACTCTTTCATCTGCCTGAAACCCAACTCACTGACTCTAATGGACACGGACACACACACGGACACACACACACGGACCTCTTGCTCCTTTTTCTGCTGTATCTCTTGTTCATTTTCCCAGGCCGCTTTCAGAATGTCTTCATGCTCCTCACACACAATGTAGCCATCAGTGCTGGAACACATTAATGAGACAAATTAGACAATCTCCAAACACACAAGTGCCACAAAGGAAATCAGTCATACACTCAAATGCTTACATGTCAAAGCATTTTAATTTATTTTTGCCCACTGTCACACATGCATTCAGACACAAATACACTTACACAGCATGCGAGTATCCTCCATGGAAATCAAAGCCCGTTACCGCGGCAGCACAGTCCAGGTCGAGTTTGCGAGCCACTCTGTGTAGGTTGGGCAAACACAGGTGCACACACCCCACGGGCACCATACATGGCTTAAACATGTACACGTTTCCAAACTCATTACGTGGAATCTGCAAAACACCCCCACACAACAATACAAACTCACATGAACAACTTGAGCAATAGTGCAACCATTTCCCAGAACTAGTACATGCTAGGCACACACCCCCACACCCCCACACACACCCACCTTGCCGTCTATGGCTAGAGGTGGCTGGTATTCCTCGGTCTGCCAGCGGCCATACAGGGCCAGGTCATTCTCATCCTTCTGCTCCGACATCTGCCTGGCTTTTCGTGAGCGGTTGGAAAAGCCCTTCACCATCTGACCCATGAGAGGGTGCACATGTCATCATTTCAGCCAGACATGAAACTGGAAGCATTTTAAAACATGTATGTTACCGTTCTCTGCTTATTATCAATTGACAATGAAGAGAAATATTAATTTTTACTAATACTTTTAATAATATGTAATTTGAACAAAAATATATTTATATAGAACTTTTAAAAAATTAAATGAATAGTTGAGCCAAAAATCAGATTTACATTATTTTCCCCTTATCCCAAACATAGTCAATCATGTACATCAAGACATGTTTGGTGTCCAAAATTAGTTCTTTTTACACTGGAGCTACAAGTAAGTGAAACTTACATCCACCACTGAGTGTTATACAAACTGCATCTAGAAATCATTACGTGCATGACCCCAACCACAACATTTAGACATCCATCATCTTGACTTATCAGTTACACTTATGTTATGGTTTTGAACCAGTATAAACAACCAACTTAACAAGCATGTATTAACCCTAAACGTAGAGTACAACTGAGTATGGCTGTGCGATATAATTCAAAATTAAATTGGAATATTTTTGTAGATGACAATATTCAGTATGCAACGCTATTTTTCACTAATTCTAATTTACTCAATATGTCATTACTCAAAGAAGTTATATCTAAATTGTCTTTTCAGAGTACCAACTTTAAATGATATAAACAAAAATAAACAATAAATAACTCAGAATAAACATCAACACAAAGACCTATCTGGCTGTGCATAGATAGTGTAGGAGTACGTGCTTTAACTACTTTTAAGTAGATTTCTCATTAAGTGATGAACACTTAAAAATAAACAATTTTCAAGTACGTGCTTTAAAGCTATAATGAACCCGGACAGATGAGCCATGGCAAGTACAAACATGACTACAAATTCCATGAAATAAGCACAAGTCTGTCAACTGCTTCTGGCTTTACAGAAGCTCTTCTGAAGGTGTGATAAATACCCTTATTTCAGAGGGCAAGCTAGTAGCTTGTATGCAGAGATATTTCTCTGTAAGCTGGCTCAGTGTTGGAAAGATTGGCTTGTGCCCATGACAGTGGGTTTGTTTCACTGTCAATCCCAGCTGCTTACAGGCATTCTGAAAGCTCAACTTTTCTAAAGCTGCTAAATTTTCTCTAAGTGACTAAGTTGATGAAGATGTTGAGAATAAGGTGATGATAACGTTGGCCTATTAAAGATGCTACAAAGCCTTTGCTTCACTTTTGTTTTTGGTATCTTCTTCAGCTGTTGGTTGGAAGTAGTTTCACAGCTAAGCCAGGCTGGGGGCTGGCCTTACCGGTGTGGAGAGCCACCATCTCAAAGACAACAGTGTTTGAGCTCTTCAGCTGTCCGTTGGGTGATACAAGAGCTTTTGCTCATTGAACCACAAAAGCAGCAATGTCCACTAGTAGGCCCTAGTAGGCTGGATAACTGCCTTCTGTGATCCTCACCCGTAGTGACGGAAAGGCAAATCTTTCTGTGCTGCTTTAAAATCTCATCTTTTTTTTCCCAGGGGCAAAACGTAACATAATTCTCATGCATACACCCAATGGCACATCCAGTGTGTGGATCTCTGATGCTTCTCTCTAAAATCCTGCTCTCCCTTACCCTCACATGTCAACCCCCCCCCCCACCCCCCACACCCCCCACACACAGCCACCCACCCACACATCTTACTGATTGCAAGATGCAGCTGGTGGCCAAATCACTGTAGTCTCCCCCTGGTTGTTCAGTTCAATGGCTTTAATTACATTAGCAGCATTGTTTGTGGTAATGCAAATGTGTCATATCATCTAATTTCCACATTTTAGGCATATCTCTGTGCAATTGTTCCTGCTGTATGATCATCTAGGGCATAGTTTGTCTGAAAACAGGTGCTCTTCATCTCCCAGTTGTCAATAAAATTAACCATTAGGTTCATGTATGGTCACATGGTACAAGTAGTCCACAGATCAGATGTAGTTGAAAAATATCTTATGTTCTGAAGCTCATTCAAAATATTCTCACCTTGTTGTACAGGTTGGGCAGCACTTTTTCATCAGTGTTTTCAACTGCGCCGGTCAGATCCACTGTTTTCATTGGTTTCTTAAATCTTTCTTTTTCTAGGACTGTATCTTTGGATCGATGGTATTACATGGTTACTTCCATCCATTTAGGGCTCATCTTTTCACACAGTATGCAAGGAGAGAATGCTGCTACCAGCATGGTTGGTTTTTAGAGATGTGTGTTTAGTGACATCTTGTGAAGAAGTATCACAGAGTTTAATACACTGCTGCGTAAAGTGTTTTGTTTTTAAGTGGCTGAATAGTCATGCCATGTTGCTGGTCCTATTTCCCTTTGGCAAAGCTTGCAGTTTTTCCTTCTCTTTCCTTTCTCTGATCCCGATCCAATTCCAAAGCACATATGTGGCATTCACACCTTTTTTGAGGATCACAATCTCTGACAACACTACACATTTTCTCCTTCTTAGCCATTGTTATTACCTGAAAATTAAGTAGGTGATCCCAGGTATAATGAGGAGTGATGTTATAGGCTGCCATCTCAAAGTTTTTGCTGTGTCTCAAATGAAAATATTGCGATAGTTTCCTTTTTGAACAATGCATAAGAATATATAATTCATATAGTCGATATATTGCCCAGGTCAAATTGAGATGTTTTGGAGATCCTCCCACCTTATAAGGTTCCTCCCCAAGTCGAACGGTGCGTGCTTCCTTTAACCAGGTGTCCTTGGAGTGCAACGTGTGGACACAATCCCTGAAAACACAAAACAATTCAAACGCACACACACATGTATGCACACACGTGCGCGCACGCAGACAACTGCTCAGAGCTGCTTGTCAACTCACTAGCTCTCCTGCTACTTTTAGTCTGCCATAGTCCAGGGCTTCCATCACTTTGACACATCACCATCATTAAAGTGTGGGTGCGAGAAGGTGATCAGTCAC
This sequence comes from Electrophorus electricus, assembly GCF_041902795.1. Lineage (NCBI taxonomy): Eukaryota > Metazoa > Chordata > Actinopteri > Gymnotiformes > Gymnotidae > Electrophorus > Electrophorus electricus. The sequence goes on along the minus strand of NC_137521.1, from coordinate 9,065,439 downwards.
TCTACCGGGAGTAGACAGGTTCGCCCCGGCAGTAGCCCAGCGTGGCAGCGCTGCGTGGGTAAATGACCTCGTACTTCAGCAAGTGCCTCTCCAGCACATACAGAGGGTGATTCTTATACTCCGATATCGCCGTCGGAAATGGCTTATCCAGCAGCTTGTCCTGCATCTGCGGTGGAGGAATAGACAGGTGGAGTTTGCGGAAAAGGGAGGAAACACATGATGGATAATATGATATGCCACGGCTCTCGAGCAGTAGAAAGTGAAAGTGTGTGTGTACACACACATGTAGGAGGAAGCGTGTAAGCTTTTCTGCTTGCATCTGTGCCTTTACCTCTTTGTCTTCTTGTTGTTTTCTTTCAGAATCCGGACATTCATAGAATTCTAAAGTCTCCTCCCACCACTCGGAGTCGATGCGGCGTCTACGTGACAACGTGAGCCACGTGGGGTCGTATCTGCTGCTCAGGTCCTTTAGGTAACCATCTCCGTCCACGCCCACTACGTAAGTAACGGGCTGGCTTGCCCGATTGGTGCATTGCAGCGGCTTCCCCACCCCTTGATTAACATCAACACACACCCACTTCTTGGCCCCTACAAGGTACACCTCTATCCATTCATCGTCCCCTTTTCCCTCCCTTCTCTTCCCTCTCTCCTTTCTAGTTTCCTGCTCCCCCTCTTCCTTATCCTTCTCTTCTCTGGTTGTTTTTTTTTGGTTGCCACTTAATCGTTGTGGAACCCGAACTTTGCCCTTTCGCTTAGCCTTTGAATTCTTGCTTGACTTCTTAACCCCGCCTTCTGATTCATCACTCTCATCCTCACCGGACAGCCGAAACTCCTCCCCTTCGCTAGGCCCCTCCCCCTCGCTGCTTTCTTCTTTATAGGACACTTTTGAAGCGACGCTCCTCCTTTTGTTGTTTTTCGGCCTTTGCCCGCCCATATCTTCCCCTCCCTGCTCTTTCTTTTTCTGTCTCTTTCCTCCCCTTTCCGTCTTCCCCTCAGAGCTGGCAGATGATGGGCGTTTGGACCCAGGGGAGACTTTGGGTTCTGTTGGCTTTTCATCAGGCTTGTCAGACTTGTCTTGAGCAGGAGGGCTGATAGAGGTCTGCGCTTTGTCCTGCCAAAGAAACGCACTCCATCAATAACCATCAGTAACCATCAGTAACATTCATACTCCTTTGATATCAGTCTCAGCCACTCGCGCAATCCCAGTACAGCCATCCTGAAGCTTGCACTGAAACTCACAATCTTGGTTTACTGTTTCAGAATTGCAGGCCCAGGACTGGGGCTGGCCGCAGTTAAGAAATGAACTGCTCCACATTTCATCAGCTCAGCCTGGCTATGTGACAGAAGGAAAATCAACAGCTCTGTCTGCGATACCAGACCAGCGTCACTGGGAGTCATGTAGTAGACGCTTGCATGTTTTGAGATCACTTCATGCACGCATGCTCAGACAACCCCACAGGAACCTACCTTCTTAGTCAGTGGTTTGAGGGGGAGGGGCTGTAAAGATAGCACCAATCGGCACAAGAGTCTCAGCGACCGCAGCACAAGCAGGAACACCTGGAGAAAAATCAGGTCCCACTCATCACTCCTCACTGGGTGAGCTCTACATGTAAAATACAGTTACACTAATGAGTCAAAAGCTCACGTATGTCATCTCCTGGTGATCTCGCACAGACAGACTTCCCAAACGCCTCTCCAGCACTTCCCGCAATTCCATGCCCCGGTCCTCAGGGAGGGTGTGGTTTAGCGTAAACGTCACCTGAAACCTAAAAGGCCAGGCGAGAGCCAACGAGATGTGTTAGTGCAGAGACACGCAGACATCTCAACACAGTGGGCATATGTTAGGCATATGTTGTGACATAGCTATGTTAAGTGGGAGACGGCTTCGTTTTCCCACATTCCCGTCTTTTCCTGTCTTCCCCCCCCTCTTTCTCACCACTTCAGAAGACCCTCCAGGAAGCCTGTATTGATTCGTTCGGCAACGACCGTGGTGAAGTGCACAGGCACTAAGGACAGGGTGATGGCCAACAGCTCAGGCTCACAGCAGAGGCGGTTGCGGAACAGTCCACTGGCCAGTAGACATAGCAGGTGAACCTGCATGACAAGGCAATGGCAGTATAACGACAAATGCCAAGCCAACCAGAGGCACAAATGAAGCAAAAATCAGCAACTGATAATGTCAACCGATAACGCCCAGAGCAACAAAAATGCCAGCCAGATATGCCAATAGTCTGTCAAAGATTGTGCCTACAGAAATACATACGCACATGCTCGCTCGCGCGTGCACACACACACACACACACCTTATGTGTATCTTCTACCAGCTCCTTGTTAAAACGTTTCATCATTCGGCGCAGGTAAGTCTCAAATTCTGCTTGCCTCTTCTCCCTGGACACAGTCACCATGGTATTATGACTTATTGTGGCTGACAGTTTGACAATTAATATCTTTTGCATAAAAAAAAAAAAGAAAAAAAGTCTCTCTATTTTTAGTTGATTTGCACCCAACCTTTAGTTATACCATGAAAAACGCACATAAAGCTGCACCTTACATAACCTGAACTCAGTTCAGAACAATAACAATAAAGTGATGACATTAATTCAAATAAGGATACACCCCATTAATAAACCCTGCCCAACACTGGTATTTTCGCACTCACTCATTCACTCACACACACACTCACTTCCGCTGTCTCTTGTGCATGGCCTCAGCTGTCTCAATCTCGATCTGCACAGGCTGGGAGGAAACTGTAGGTTCCAGCTCTGTGCTCCCTGGCCCTAACGGTGCTGCCAGCTCTGTGAAGCACATACACTCTCTTAGACCGATCCTGACTCACAAAAATACTCACATTCCTTCTCAGTCACAAGAATGCACGCACACGTGCGCGCACACACCCACTCACCTTCTACTTCCTCCCATTCCTCATCATCATCACTCTCCTCGCTCTCATTATTCTTCTTTTCTTCTTTGTCTTCTTCCATCTCATCATCCACCCCTGTGCTCTCTGGAAATGTCTCACCAACATCCTCACTGATGTCACTCTTGCTATCAGCTTCTTCCTTCAACAGCCCGCTGATCTGGAAGTATTTGCTCGTCTTCCTTTCTGATGCATCGTCGGCTTTTTTGGATGTTCGACATCTGGATTTGGCATTCCGGCCAACACGTTTTCTTCCTTTGCCATTTTCTGAGGAAAAACACATAATATATAAAAATGCATGTTATTTATTCCAAGCATATACACAGAGCCTAATTTCTTCAGTGTTTGCTTTCACAACAATCTATATGCACTACAAAAAGTGAGTGAACAGCCATACACACCGTCCAGGTAACAGATCACACAGGACACACGCCTAAGATCACTTTACCACAGTGGAAGCGAGTTTCAGTGCTCCAGTTATTGACGATCCATAAGAGCACTCATGCAAGCGCGCACCTGCCTACTGCAACTGCTGCATACAACAAACATAACTGCCCAACATGCAACCAAAGGTTAACTAACTACAAGTAAACAGAACCTCGTTCTGTCCGTTTTTTTCATAGTAACCCAGTAACCCAGCAGGTTATCAAAGTTACCTATCTGGCTATATTACTCAGAATTTGACTTCCATAACTGCAGAAGCCAGTTCGAGCGTGAGCTACGAGGGAAAACGAGGACTATAAGATCTCGTTAGAGTGTCAGGAGATCCTAGTTATCTTATCTACCTTTGATCTTCGGCCTTTGGGGATCGGCTTGGCTTTTCTTCGCACCTTGCTTCGGTTTCTTTGTCTTGCCCTTGTTTGCGACAGCATCTGCTGTGTCTTTATGTTTAGCCATGCTGCTTCGCGAACGGGCAGCTGCAGAAGAGCGGGTTTGGGGGTACACCAGCTAGCTAACGTTACATGTGCAGCTATATATTTATTTTGATGCCCACACTGCATTTATTCAACATGAGACCATCTATCGTTTCATAACACAGAACGTGCAGATACCGTGGCAAGATGCACGTAAACGTCACATCCACTTCCTTCCCACCTCAAACGACACCCAGATGCAGGAAGCTGTTTTGACCGCTAGAGGGCAATCTTGTGCAAGGTCGGCGTGCTCCCAGTGGTATAATGTATGGGACGTCTGCCCTCAGTAAAAGCCTACAAAATTCGGATATCAGTATCATTTGAAAAACGTAAAAATCTGATTATCAGGATGAAATAGACACCTGCTCAGTTTTTATGTTTGATTAATAGGCACGTTTTCCATAGCTTAAATTATGCCTGTTTACATTTCACTACTCCAGCCGTTGTTTTGCATCACAACAGTGTGGCTTTAGGCTGGTCTATGAAATACAGTTGCGGCCACCACAGTATAACGAATGCATATTCCAAATGAAGACGCTAAGGCTGGCTTGTCAAGAGCTTATTCAGGTCTTTGAAATGATTGAATCAAGCATGGCACTGATTAATAGTTCACCAGTGTAGGCAGCTGAGAAAGTAATCTGATGTGTATTTTGATTTTTATATTAAGTGAAAGGTGAGTGAGTGTGTGTGTGTGTGTGTGTGTGTGTGTGTGTGTGTGTGTGTGTGTGTGTGTGCACGTATCTGTCAGTGTCTTAAATGTCAAAGTGTCAGTAGTGCATGTCTCCGAATTTTTGTGAGAATATACGTGTGTAGGGTGGGAGAGGGGGACTTCAAAGTACACACGCACACATATAGCCATGGATTATTATATTACTTATGTATCTTAAGTAATATATATCTTAAGTAATATATAGGTGCACTGGGTTTAGTATTTGGGCAACCATTATATTTGTTGTTGCAATATTTTCATTTGCATGTTTTTTAGCTCAGGTATTCAAACCTACATTCATAATTCAAACTGAATTATAGATCAAGCAGTCCAAAGAAAATGGCATAGAATTTACATAACATTTGCATTTACTTGTGAATAAAATTTCTGGCCAATGGATTCAACACTGAATGATTGTATATATGCTGTCACTTTACTCATTTATTAAATTTATATTATTTTTTTATTAAATTATGTGAGAACATTTAAGCTTTTCTATATGTATCAAACCTCTGTGTTTTTAGAACACTATGCAGATGTGTGTGCACAAACATCCTTATAAACAAAAGTTTGTCTAATATGAATATTTGTCACTGCATGGTAAATACGTCACCAGTGTAAAAAAAATCATATGTGACCTATTTTTGACAACTGTTAAATGAACAGTATGGCAGAGTGATGCAGGATGTTATAAAAAAAAAAAATAGAACTAATAAACAGATGTGTGTTTGTGTGTGCTTGAGAAATTGAATACCTAGGTTGTGATATGACAACTGTTTTAGTCTAGGACTAAAGATTTATTTGGTATTTCTCTACACCTAAAAGCTTAGTCTCTGGTCACAAAATTAGTCCCAGAGCTGTTATCATTAGGCAGATGTTGTGACATAGCTATGTTAATTTGCCACACTGCATGTAAATGGAGTTATGTTAAAAGGTTTTGGAGATAGAGGCCCCCTCCATCTCTGGTTTCATTTGTTGTCATTTACTTGCACCTACTGCCTCTTCCCTGTTTTTTGCTTCTAGGCGTCAGGAAGGTTCGGCCATTAAACTACAGCGAGATGCCTAGTGGGGTGTTACACCTCCTCCTCTTTCCTCACTCACTCTGTTACTTCAGTCTTGCCAAATCTATTTAATTTCACGTGTATTATGTACTTGCGAATGATGTGGGAACAATAATGATAAAAGGATCATAAAAACATTATATAGATTGAATTAAGAAAATGGCAGGCTGGCAAATTTCAATAACGACATTCCCATATGGGCGGTATGGTTATGCGACAGGTTGCAAGCAAATAGGTACAGCTAATTAAAAAACAACAATGAAATGAGTAGAGCCTCCTGGAAAATCAAACAAACAAACAAATCCAGAGTAGACTTCATTCTTACTTTCCTGAATAAATAGTTTGTATGGAAGGCTCTAGTGCTGATTATTAAAACATAAAGAACAACATTTTAGGGCACTCTTATTTTGAAAAGTATTTTATTGTTTGGAAACAGTACAGTCAAAAACCCACTGACTGTAGCTTGCCATGGGCTACAACTAGATGCTTTGAAATCATTAATCTGAAGGATCAGTGGATGAATGTGATAAATTATGTATAAATAAAAATAGTTTAAGAAACTCCTGTTCGTGTGTTTAATGCTAAAGGTAATGGCTCTCTGCCTGTGCTAAACTGGCCCTCACAGACATCAGTCAGAACACTGCAGGCCCTCTTTAATGAAACCAAGGCTGCACTTTTACTTATTAAAGTTCAGCAAGTGAGCTCCATTTGAGGTGTGTGTGTGTGTGTGTGTGTGTGTGTGTGTGTGTGTGTGTGTATGTGTGTGTGTACCTGGTGCCATTGATGCAAATGAACAGCTGTCTTTGAACAGCAGATGTCCAGCTCACAAGTGTGTGTGTGTGTGTACATATTACTTCAGAGAGCTGTCTGTAAACTAGATTGGCAGCACAGTTTCAAACAGTCTCCCTGCAGCAAGAGGGGCTCGGTGGGCATCTGTGCCCGGATTGGTGCCAGGACAAGTATCTGTGTGCCAGCAAAAAGATGTGTGTATTTGTGTGTGTGCTTCATAGTTGACAGGTGAGGACAGTTGTTTGGCACCAGAGCCACTGCCCTCCACTATTAGTAGTCACCATGACGACTTGGCCCCCAGTCCTACATGGCTTCCATCCCTATATGAAACTCAAAACAGTCAGATAGGAATAAAAAGCCATACAGGACAATGAGCGTTATAAGGAACAAGACAAAGAGCAGCTCCACATAAATATCCAGACACTCTCTCTCTCTCTCTCTCTCTGTCTCTCTCTCTCTCTCTCTCTCTGTGTCTCTCTCTCTCTCTCTGTCTCTCTCTCTCTCTCTCTCTCTGTCTCTCTCTCTGTCTCTCTCACACACACGCTCCTGTTCTCTTACATTCTCTCTCCCCTTCTCTCTCTCTCTCTCACACACACACACACACACACACACACACCCACGCGCTCCTGTTCTCTTACATTCTCTCTCTCTCTCACACACACACACTCACACACACGCTCCTGTTCTCTTACATTCTCTCTCCCCTTCTCTCTCTCTCTCGCTCTCTCTCTCACACACACACACACACACACACACACACACACACACACACACACACACACACACAGTCCGTTTAGTGTGGTCTAGGTAGTCTTGATAAGCACAGTCACTGAAGTTAATGAATGTAATGGCGTCACGCTCGACTGAAGACGCTAGAGCTGCGTTTCTGTGCTTGTTTGATTCGTTTGAAGAAAATGACCTACTCGTGCTTTGTTGCATTGCAGTGTCGATATCCGTCCAGGCAATACTAGCCGCCTGGAAATCGAGGCTATATTCTAGGTGACCTGCTAGGGTTCCTAGCGGAGAGGCTCGGTACTACAACGACGCCGTAGTCCACATGGAAAGGGACATGGATAAGACACTCTCACCTGCTTTTACCCGCCATACTCATCGCCACTACCGCGTTTACCATTATCGGCGAGTTCACGATACAAACGCTGCCCACAGCAATACGAACAACCTATTTTCATATGGAAATTAAAAAAAAAAAAAAAAAAGACTCTTATCTGCAATAGACCATTGCATGGGATCTGATAAGAATGTATGCATTAATATACTGGATATGACGACAGTAGCGGGTAATAGAGTTAGATGCGGCATTCCTGTACCATATAATAGAGCAAGAGTCTGCATGCGCATGCAGGGGGTAAGCGAGCACTTGTTGTCCATCGCCATCCGTTAGCTCGGATAGGGAAAAGCGTGAGGTTACATAGATCGTATAATAGATCATATAACCTTCAACCGGCACAATCCGTGTCTGGTGCGTCTTCGGATCTGTCTAGCGCAACAGGAGTCAAACACCGACGATGCATTACTGGGGCGCATGTCGTCTACAGTGGGGGAAAAAAAAGTATTTTAGAAAAAAACTACTCCTGGTTAAACAAATCACTTTGTTCTGCAAATGGGGCGCCTTTTGGTGCGTAAAAACTTAGCAGTGCAAACCTAACAGCATGACATATTACATTGTCGGTTTAAGTACAAAATCCCCAACATATTAAGGCACAGCTGCGTAATATAACTGTCCAAATAATGGGACTACTGCAAACAAAATACTCAGTCTATATCCGTGCCTGCGTTATATCTTTTTATAGCTTTTCTTAGCTTCGGCAAGTGACCCGAGTTTTGCTCTGGCAGAGAAGAACGCGGAAAGAGGGGCACCCCGTATCGATTACATCAATGACCGGTTGAAGGTAGCCATGGCGCAGCCGAGTCGTCGGTAGACTGATGAAAAAGAGGACGGGGGAAAGCTTAGCCGTAATACTTTGCCTTGTCCGGACTTCTGACCGTTGGGCAGCATGCAGGAAATAGTCTGCAAAAGCGAACGAAGTTAAAAGTTAGAGGAACAGCATTCCTGCGGTCAAAAGGGATCAAGTCACATCACCGCAAATCGCGCGGTCCGCTACAGCTGGTCCAGCGTCGGATGAACACGGTCCGATGGCTGAGTATGGGAACGAGCAGGTGGATGTCTAAGCCAGCTACAGTCCTTCTCCAACAGGGAACCGCGTCGGTCAGTCAGCCGGGCGGGCCGGCGGGAGTTTGGACAGCGCTGCGCAGCTGTGCGTACCTCCGTTCAGTCGCGCAGACAGAGGCGAGGGGGCAGCGATCAGGCGTGGGGGGGAAAGGCTAGCCCCCCCCCCCCCCCCCCGCCTTCAGGACAGCCAATGGCATGCAGGCACGGAGAATGGAAAGGACATCATACCTGAGCACGAGACCAACCTTCCTGTGCGCGCCGGGTGGGGTGGGGTGGGGGGGTCTTTTTTCCCCATAGGGTACAGCGTCGGTGCAAATAATAGTGTTAATAATGGGCCTCGGTCGCACAGTCGGACCTTTTTTTTTTTTTTAGCAGACTTCTTTTCAAATATCATCAGAAAACAATTTCATGGAGAAACAGACAAGGGATGGAGAGAGTGCGTATGTGTGTGAGGTGCACGCACATGCACATGTAACTCTTTTCTTGAAGGTGTATACTTGTGGGGTGTGTGTGTGTGTGTGTGTGTGTGTGTGTGTGTGTGTGTGTGTGTGTGTGTGTGAGATCATCAGTCTTAGAGGGTTTTTTCTCCTACTTTGCCAGGCGCCCGTTCTTTGTGGTTGTCCTAACAACACACAGTGAAGACTAGAACCCTTGAGACAAAAGACAGCCATCTACAGTGAGAAGAGGGGAAAGTATTCCATGGCTGTTTGGGGAAGTAACAGCCTCCTCCTCTCCTCAGTGCATTCCACAGTGTTCCTTCGTGCCCTCCGTACCCGTGCCCCTCCGCGCCAGCTTCTCTCTAGCACGGAGCATGGCGTGGTGTGTAGGGGATCAGCGAGGGGGTGGGAGTCCAGGTCCAGAAGCAGAGGCTTTGTTTCTGCAGGCAATAGTACAGCCATTTAAAGCAAATGTCAAATGATGTCACCGTTATATCTGCCTTCTTTTGCTGAGTGGTTTTGCTTTGTGCCAACTCAAAGTAATTGTTTGAACTCATAAAAGAAGCTTATATGGAGGAGCCATACTGGATTTGTCAGCCATGTTTAGAGCTGAAAAAAAAAGCTTATTGTCTTTGGCCTTAAGGGAGGATTCTGTCAATGTCCTATGTGACCAGTCTCTGGGTTTCATCTGATGTCTGCAAGGTTGTAGCTCTCTACACTAAACCCAAGGGTCAGCCATTTCATCATTTCATAACATAGTGACATGAATAAAAATATGATGTTCTCTACAGAAATGTGTATGCTTCAGACACCAAGCATCATTAAGACCCAACTGGTCCTCACAGGCTGCCCAGAGCCTGAAACAGTGTGTTTTATGTGTCTGCAAATATATCAAAATTTCAGATTTAGTCAATTACCCACACTAAGGAACTCTCTAGGGGTATATGTCACCTCAGCAAGCCTTCTGAGCTGAGCAATGCAGGGACATTGCCAGCATTTGAAAACCTCGTCACTTGCATGTCCTGACCATGAAATGGAAGTGCTGAGAAATGCCTGGAGGTTTGTTAGCCCTCTCAACATCACAAACAGAGCAGTGTGCTGTGTTTTCATAAAATCATGTTTTCAAACTACAGTTGCTTTCTTTACACCAACAAACAAAGAAACCGAAAAACAATAGCCTGCTGTTATGTTGGCACGTTTGTTTGACCGGATATCTAAAAGGCATCATGTTTAAGAATATGTAATTAACCATATACAGTTGTACCACTGTAGGATCTGATAAAATGGATTTCTTTATGAGCGATTTGGATCTGTTTTTAATATAAACGCTAATACTAAACAAAGGCAACTTTACTGAGCAATACACAACTTATTACCATGCTATATCTTTGAACAAATGGGTAAACAATTATGGTTATTGGTGAAAAACGATGTGAAGTGTTATATATAGTGAATCACTTTATGTAGATTCTCATCAGCATTGTATTGTGGTTAGTAATTTTGGCCCACTGCTTTATACAAAACTGTTTCAGTTCATGTATATTTTTGGGACATCTTGTGTGAATGGCCTGCTTCAAATCACGCCACAATATTTCAGTGAGATTGAGTTCAGGAGTCCCACTTAGCCATTCTGTGGTTTGTGCCACTCTCATGGTGCATGTCCCAACATCAGATGAGGTTTTAATGTTAGTAGGACATTTTTCTACAAAAATAAAGATGTATACATTTACCAATAAGTACAAGGTTTGACTATAGAACATTGCCATGGAACACCCAAATTGGCTTAAGCAAACCTGAGATGGAGTCTAGTGTTCTATTCTGAAAAGCAGTAGATTCCTTTCTTGTGATCAGACATGAGCTCCACTCTGGCATAAGGTTTTTTAATAGTAGACTCATAGATTCATGAGCACAGATGTTATCAAGAGTAACAGATGCCTGGACATCTTTAGCTGTCACCCTAGGGTTCTTTCTCACTTTGAATATTGTCCTAAGTGATCTTGCTTACTGTCTGATGTGCACTCCATGGGAGAATCACAATTTATTTTGCTTTTTACTTGACATGACTGGTTGATGCTTGAGGCTTCCGGAATCATGCTGGTACCCTCTTCAGTCTTACCAGTCTCAGGAGCAGTTCCTCTAGAGTTTTTCTCTAATCTCTCTTGACTGGACCATGCTGTAATTATCTACACTGCACATATGACCAGAATTGTCTTTTTATATATGGTAGGGAATGTCATATCTACACCTGAGTAGAATAAACCAATTATCCATTATACAAGAGGTTCACCTATGTTTTTGTCTGGGACTTTGTTCAAGCCATTTGTTCACTAGAGATATGTAAAATGTTATCTCTGTTTGTTAAAGCATTCATGAATTCTATGGAAGATCAAAGATCACATTTTAGGCGCCTTGCACAAACCCAGATAATTCCAAAAGGGTTTAACCCCCACCCCTTTTTTTTTTTTTTTTTTTTTTTTTTTTTTTTACAATTGCTCACATCCTTAGGCTGATATGAACAAAATGCATGTACAAAATTACAGTCACAGAGTATGTCTGTACTTCAAATCAGTCCTGGTATGGTGTCTAGACATATCACTTTTAAATCACGTTTCCCAGTCAGGAACTATAATAACACTTTTAAGTCTGGGACACCTGTGTGCCTACATGCACCAAACCAAGCGTAGCACTTCAGAATATGCAGAACCTGCATACACACACTGAGATGAAAAGAAATTCAAAAAGAGCTGTAGACCGCCTTCCACTCAAGTTCTCTCCAGTACAGTCCAGCCCAGTCGAAACAACATAGCAATACCCAGCACCGCATACTTCATACCCGCTATCCAAACCCTAGACCAAAATACCACACATAAAGCTTGGGTGTGGGGTGCGGGCAGGGCATTGGTGGTGTTAGTGGTTGTGGTTTGGGGAATTGGGCACACAGTCACGTCGATGTCCGGAACTAAAAGTGAGAGTGAAAGAGAGAGAGGGGAGTAAACGCTGTGTGTCATCTGGTCTACAGCGTTACATGGCGGCAGAATTCCCCACTCTGCACTTCGCCTACCACTCCAGAGCCATGCCACAAAGAGATGCTGCATCAACTGGGATTTAGACAACAATAAAGACTGAAGCTCACACACACACACACACACACACACACACACACACACACACACACACACACACACACACACACACACACACACACACAGAGGTAGGGAAATATGCACATGCATTCACATTCTAGAAGTACTGATTCAGCACTAGAGTTGAATACAAGGGCACACATGCCCACACACATAAGCATACATACATACGCATACACACACATACATATATGCTATGAAACATACACATGCACATATACACAGACATACACATATGCTATCAAACATATGTAACATATGCTATCAAACATTTTATATATATATATATATATATATATATATATATATATATATATATATATATATATATATATATATATATATATACACACACATATATATACACACACATACACACACACACACACACACACACATATATATATATATATATGTGTGTGTGTGTGTGTGTGTGTGTGTGTATATATATATATGTGTGTGTGTATATATATATATACACACACACACACACACACACACACACACACACACACACACACACACAAACACTCACACCCTCACACATACTCACACACAAATACACACATGCAAATACACACATATACACAAATACACACATACACACTGGATGTACACATACACACGTCCTCACACATAAACACACACATACGATCAGACACACATGCTAGCACACACACACACATATATATCATGAATACATACACACATGCCCTCACAGATACACACACATGCTAGCACACATACACACGTGCCCTGGGTACACACATGTCTTCAG
>NC_137521.1:9015000-9045000 GCF_041902795.1 Electrophorus electricus | reverse complement strand
TCAAACTTCAGAGAGACAAGGCTTTCACACCTACACATGCATTCATTACCTGTAAACTGTCATTTAAATACACATGTAAAATTTACCTTAACGTCACTAATTTATTGAAATTTAAAGTGATATTTTAAAAAATTGTATCTTTTTTTAAAGCACTCACTGTTATTTATGAATGCCAAAGAACTATCCAATGTGAAAAAGTATGTTGCATTCAATCTTAAATTACATTGATCTAATAAAGTTTGCTGCTGATGTCACAGTATGTGGATGATTGAACTAGAATGAAAGGAAAATTTATATCAAATGAAAGAGAAGTAAATGTTCACAGAACCAGATTCACAATGCCTTAGTTCAAAAATAGAACACCAGGCATGCCAGAGTACAGGTACAGTCCTAAACCCCTGGAGAGAACAACCAGTGATCATTTATTTATTCATTACCCTGCACAGATGCTCAGTGGTCCCCCCAAATCCGGATTAGGAAGGATTGTTTTGATTCCATAATTGTTTGTGGGCTTGGCAGTAATGTGTCTGGTTGTAGGTCTGAGGGGATAAATTGAAAAAAGTGGAGATGACAGTAGATGGTAGCAGATGGTAAAACGGTGGAAGTGAACGGAGAGATGCATAAGAGGAGAAGGAAAAGAAATCAAAAGAAAAAAGATTGTCTTCACATGTTTCTGCAGGTCCGTGTGTTTTGGTATTTAGATGAAGTGTTGGATTATGGGATTACGGTCATGTAGGTCATGTGATTATGTGTGGTATACCTGACCCTTGTTACAGATTACCTTGTTGAAGATGAGGTGACCTCTCACCTCTGCCATGTTCCACAACTTGCCCATCCCCGAGTGCATACCCCACAATCAGGTCCAAGGCACTCCCCAACACTGGCGCACCTGAGCCCTCACTCTTCTTCATCCAGAAGACTTCATACTCACCCTCATCATCCTCACTCCCGATACTCCGCACTGACGCTTGGGTCAGATCTGTTCACTAAGGGAGAGGTAAGCGTGACCTTTAACCCTGGATAATCCTTCCCCACTCGTCCCCTGGACTACTCGTGGTGTGCATGTACTGACTGCACACTCACTGCAGTGCCGTCTCTACACACGGAGCAGCACAGGCACGCTGAAACCTACTACTTTGCAGCCCAGAAGAGCAGAATATGGCATCAGATTTGCAATGTGCAGCAGAATGAAGTTAAGAGTAATTCATGTAAGGGAAAGTAGCATTTTTCAGTTTACTTTTCTGTTTGATATTCAGCATCCATTTCTGGTTAGTTAGGCAGACTGGATGGAGAAGCAGCGACTCTGTAACCGTTTTCCATTTAGACACACGCCTTCGGCCATGCAGAGCCTGAATCATAGAATCACCTGAGCGTAAAACCTTAAGAAGCATGATCCTCTATGCCAAACCCCTCAAAACATAAAAGTGGAGAAGAGTTTTTAAAAGGTTTAGATTGGAGAGAAACTGAATGGAGTTAATCTCTGTCCCAGAGAACTGAAGTAACCAAATGTCTGAAGTTTCCATGAAACACTGAATAGTAAGTACTGAGTGTGCTGAAAGCCTCTTTTCCACTGCCTTTAATGTCTTTTGTCACTTGTGCTTTGGCTGGTGGTCTGACTCACTGTTCTTTCATGGAGCTGTGCGCTACGACAATTGTGTCTGAGGATGAAAGTATGGGGTAGCAAGGGATACCATTTCCAGAAAGGGGGGGGGGGGGGGGGGGTGTCATATGAGGTTTGCGTTTGATCCACAAATCTGTGATCCGTGCATTTGATCCGCACATCCATAATCCATGTGTTTGATCAAGACATTCATAATCCATGCGTTTGATCCAGACATTTCAGTGAGCTGAACACAGAACCTGGTTTGAGGGATTCTTAGCCTCATGGAGGCTCTCTGCCCAAACTTTTTGCAGTCCTCTGCTGGAGGACCTTATATTGTGTGATGGCTTCTAATGGCTTAGTTTCGAGATTCAGGTTGTTTCAGAATTTTGTACTTTTTTGTCACAAACATATTATCATATTCCATATTTTTGTGCCTTTCCCAGATTGTCCTCCTTTTTGAACTCTTTGAATTCCTAAGAGTTTGGGCTCCTGTTTACAGATGCCATTAATGTTTGGCTCAGTGGATTGAGAGTAATTGACCAAACGTCTTTGTGGGCCAAACCATATTAGCCATACACCTCTAGGCTGGAGTATGAAGGGTGAGGGACAAATGTGTAGAACTTAATCAAGGTCTTGGGTAAATCACATGTCAAGAGTTGAGTTTACTTTTTACCAAACAATTAATATAGAGGCAGTATAAGTGAAAGTGCCTGTGTGTGAGAGTGCACAGTGATATAGGTAGTTGGTATTTTAAACCCATCAGCAATGGAGGTAGTTGGTGTTTTAAATCCATCAGCGATGGAGGTAGTTGGTGTTTTAAATGGTGGTCTTTCCCCTTCAACAACCAGATTACCCTCCCTGACTGTACTTTGTACTATGTCCTTCTGAGTGATAATGCAATAAATACACAAGGAAATTGTTGCAAAAGTTAGAATGTTATGGCACATCAGGAATCAGAGGGAACTCACTTACAAGTGCCATGCTGTAACCAGCTGCTGTGATATTGCTGGCATGGCACATTGGTGCCCTCTACCGTTGACCTGTGTACAACCAGCAGAGCACTAGTGAACATCAGCAGACTCACCTTTCAGTGTGGCCTGTGCTGTTAAACTAATATCCTTCACCAGCATCTCACTTTTGGTTTTTTCCCATGCTTTGCAAAACTCTGCGGGTAATTAACCATTGAAACATTTATATAGGACATACTGTTAAGAGTAATAAGCTTAAACACTATCCAAACCAATTACTGAGTTTCAGATAAGGCGACTGAGAAATTTCAGCATACAGAAACATGCACAAAGCGAGCAGTTCTAAAGAGAGCCTCATCAGGGTTTGGCATTGATCTGCTGACTCTCACCAGCAATCCAAAGTTCTAGTTCAGAACGGATGCATGTTCAACGCCTCATCAAGACTTGCTGTGGAAGACTTTTTCTTCCTGCAGTTAAGCTTCCCGTCAACACCACCACAAGAGAGCATGATCTAAAACCTACAGTATGCATGTTTTACACATTCTCTCTGAGTACATTTGTTTGTATCCCACTTCTGACACCAGGCTGTTAGAAACGGTTAGAAACTAAATCTGTTCTACAAAGCTCTTAACTCCCTTAAAGAAGAGGTAAGCATCATTTCTGGACCAAGTCCAGTTAGAATTGATTCTGGATGGGTTTTTTTTTTTTTTTTTTACTCAAGCTCACTGACTGAATAGTTCATGTGGGCAGCCAGGGTGGAGTGTTGACTATTTCATGAAGGCATTTTTATGGTATTACTACTGAACATAAAGCATCCTGCAGCAAAACAAGTAATAAAAGTATTAGTGTTACATGCCCCAAAGGGTTATGTGCCCCAAAAGACTATACAATATACAAATATAATATACAAAGTGTCAGCTGTCAGGTGTGATAAGCAATCATCTCTGGGGATGAGGAGGCAAGTAGATTTATGCAGTTCTATTCATACACACACACACACACACACACACACACACACACACACACACACACACACACACGTAATTCAAAGTGCTTCACATAAAAGATTAAAACAAAAAACTATTGTCTGAACAATTTCAAATAGAAATGTAAATAAACTAATACTAAAGGAAAATTCTAAAATGTATTACTGTATAAATTAAGAAAATAATAAATGAAGACAGAATAAATTAAGAAAAGATACAAAAGTGAATTGTAATGTAGAAAATCAACAACTTAAAAGTGCAGTGCTACTAAACTGAGCTGATAGCCTGGTCAAATAAGAAAGTTTTTAGTACAGATTTAAAAGCTTCTAGTCTCAGGGCTTTTCTAATGTTCTCTGAAAGCTGGTTCCATTTCAAAACAGCGTAACAGCATAAATGCTGTCCTTCCAATCTTAGTCTTTACCCTCTGCAGGACTAACTGGCTATTTTCTACAGATCTGAGAGTCCTGCTCAGCTTTATGTTGCAGCATGATGGATAGATACACTGGTCCTACATCACTAAGCGATTTATACCTTAAAGGCAACTCTGTAACATACTGGTAGCCAGTGTATATATCAATAAGTGCCCGTCGCTGCTCTGCTATTATCAGCTGTGTGACATGAACGTGCTGCACAATGAGCTTCCTGAAGATGGTGCAGGCACTGCAGTAGTTGTCGAAGTGCTCCGTTAGTGGGAAGGCATGGTCTGGGTGAGTGAGGGCCTGGTTTGGAAGTGAAGGGGCCCACTGTTTCTTGGTTGAAACCTATGGGCTAGCAGCAATCAAGCCGTTTAGTCCCCATGCACAACAGATCTTCTGTCTTTTCAGAAAAACCCAATATTGGGGACCTTAGAGGTGAAATGATGATGATGGTGCCTCTGGAGGTTGGAGAATACCATTCTGAGGCAGTGGCTGCATGTCCTTTGAGGCTGATGATCGAGCGTACAGTATGACAGCTGACTCCTCATTATCATTCTCATTATCGGCCTGCTGTGCGACTGAAGGGTAGCGCTCAGAAGGATCCTCAGCAGTGCGTGTTTTGGCTGTGATGAGTCTCATTGCGCCTGCTGTCAGTCACCCTGTGATGTGGCAGGATGCATGCTAAAACATGGTGAGATGGTCATCCATGGATTCAGCAAGTGTCATAGTGTTGTGAGTTTTTGCCCCACTGTAACAAACATATGATTGAAGAAAATGGTTTGTAAGCACTATCAGCCAAGTCCTGATTAGGTGGAGGATATTAGGTTTAAAAAACTCAGTGTGACCCCAGGAAAGATTACAGTTTTCTTTAAAGTTTAGCCCTTGTGACTGCAGGTTGGGTCATGTGTTGATAAATACAAAATGAGAACAATATGCTGTATGCATTTAGTCTCCAAAGCATATTACAAATTTCAGAAAAGTTCTTGAATATCATGTCTGCGAGCATGCACCATAATTCACCTACTCATTTGATGTTCATCTACAATGTCAGGAAGTATTACTTTTTATATTCGAAACA
Organism: Electrophorus electricus; assembly: GCF_041902795.1. Taxonomy (NCBI): domain Eukaryota; kingdom Metazoa; phylum Chordata; class Actinopteri; order Gymnotiformes; family Gymnotidae; genus Electrophorus; species Electrophorus electricus. The sequence goes on along the minus strand of NC_137521.1, from coordinate 9,039,949 downwards.
GTTGCAGCAGACAAGCAGTAATTTAGCGTAGCCCTGCTGTCCATGTTCCTGAAAACGGAGACGACGCTTACGTTAGTTACTTGTTCACAGCTTCCCATTTCTTGGCTGCTTATTCGCAGCTTCTCATTCAGCGATGACGGTAAACTTAAAGTAGTGTTCACATTGGATATTTGCTGCGCACTTTATGTATCCGTCCCACCCCCCGACATAGACGAACTAATAATGATGTGTCTGTCAGTCAGTTAAGAATGGATTCTGTTTCTGATCCTGACATTGGAAATATAAAAATTAGATAAAATTAAATTACTTTCTAAAATAAGATATTATGTAAATTATTTGTATTATTTCATTTCAATATGCATTTTTTAATTTTTAATTTTTATTTATTATTATTATTAAAATATATATATATATATATATATATATATATATATATATATATATATATATATTTTTTTTTTAGGCTACATATTCCGTGTAGGAAAAACCTATTTTTAGTCTGGCTGTTGGTGATTTTATATCTTAAAACTAAAACTGAAACATGGCATAATCTGCAATAGTACACACAAATGAATCAGAAAAAGAAATACCTGATCAGTTTTGACAGTTTTAATTACCACAGTCCAAGCAAATGAGAAATTCAATTTAAATTTAGCTGGTGATATCATACCTCTCAACTTCAACATGGCACATTGAGCAATAGTGCACATACAGAACAAGTGCAGCATTATACAGAAAATCTGCTTTTAGGCTGGCCCAAGATGGAACACTGGACAATAGTTCACATTGAATAAATGAATACAAAATGTAAGTTTTGGAAACATACTGACAGCCTTATTCATGCCGGGCCAGACAAATACGTTCTTCAGAACAGGTCCCTTGTATGGAAAGCCTGGTTTTAGACTGGCCCAAGACCATTTCATAGCTCAAAACTAACTGGCAACATGGCACACCGAGCAATAGAATCAGAATCAGAACCAGAATTTACTGGCCAAGTATGCTCATGCATACAAGGCTCATCTCACAGTTGCTTGTACACAGTGCAACAAGACATTTCCACCACCATCACAACACACGCATACACTCACACACATACACACAGTCATACTTGTGAACCTTACATGTACATCATTTGTTAACAGTGCTGAGTGCAGTGCTTCGGAGATGCCATTGTAGAATGATGAGGTAAAAATAAATAAAATAAATAAGCAGATTGGCAGGTAATCATTATCGTTATCATTATTACTTCATCTGTACTTGTAAAAACAAAGTGCGCAGCAAATATCCTATGTGAACACTTCCTTAAATTCACCGTCATTCGCTGAATGAGAAGCAGCGAATAAGGAATCAACTTCAGCGGCCGAATAAGAAGATACAAAAAAAGTAGCCAAACAAACCGAAAGCTGCGAATGCATAACTAACTTCAGCGTCGTATAAAAGTTGGCTGGACGAGGAGCTCTGCCAAGAACCGCTGATTGCTAGGGGCCCTGAGAGTCTGAGTCTGCCGCGTATCATGTATCACGACCAACTGGCTTCGTGTGCAATGGGGCTTCATTTCCAACGAACGTTTCCTCAGTCAACGGTCCAAATCTGGCGGCAACAGTATCTTAGCTGCTTTAGCATTAGCTGTAGCATAGTCTGGAATTAAGAGGCTAGCACGACTGTGTGTAGCACCACTGAACTATAGTAAAGAACTGGTTTGCTAAGGACACAAACGCCTTGCAGCCACAGTACTGGCAAATTGGTATACCCATTACCGTGTTAAAGTTCAACTCATAAAATCTCCCTGTTTTCAAAATTTATCTATGACAAAAACAAGGTCATTTAATAAGTTTAGCAGCGGGATTTGTTTTAACTAATTTTGTATTTGGATATCTGCTGTCGCGATTATCCCTGACGCTAGCTAGCTATTAGAAAAGTTTAAGATATGAAGGACCGATGGAAAAACGCTAAGGTAAGGCACTCGCTTGTTTTATTATGTGCGTAAGTTTAGCTTGAATACGAATTTATATTACATTAAAATAAAAATAAACGTATTCATCGTGTCTAGTTTTTTTTTTTTCAAGGTTAGCTAACTATATAACTAGCTAGCAGGCTGACGTTAGCCAACTAAGCTAGAACAAGCTTTTAGTGTCACTTTTATTGCTATATTAGTTTTGTCGAGTCCGCAGCAGTATAGTCCAAATTAACAAAGAAATTAGCCTCTTTAGCTATCATATGTAGAATAGGCCTATAATAATCGATTTATAAAGCCCATAAGAAACAATGTAGCTGACTAAAGATTGGTGCTGGGCATACCAATTTGGTGGATTGGCCACTTCCGTTGGCCTCACCTTTCGCTAGACAGGTATAATGGAGTCAGCTATTCGGTTATTTATTAGAGACCCAATTATTTATTAGCCCCTATCACAGTGCTCTGCTGCATTTAGCCTGCTGTCTGGCACTCTGCTTGTGCCACCTGTCAGTGCCCTCTTTCAATCCGACCGATTTGGAAGCACTAATAGATTGTCCAAGGATAGCGCAGTTTGCTGGGTCACAGGGCAAACTCACCAAGCAGTCGGGTGAAGGGGAAGATGAGTGTGAGGGGGGGGGCGACGAGCAGGCAAGTCTGTTGGTGTGTGCACAGTGATCTTCTGCACCCGACTGGAGCAGCATGATGGTTCTGATGTGAGGGGAGGCATTGTTTGTATTATACATTTGCCTCGGGTTAGAAATCTGCGACCATGTCCCAGTAGTGCCAGAGCGCTGGTAACCAGTTTTCATGTTCCAGTTTTCCAAAAATGATAAATCTCAGTCCAGAAAAAGTACTGTTACACTGTGAAAAACAATAAAACGTAAAAAGCCAGGAAGCAAAGTGGAGAACCGAGAGGAAACGTGCACTAGGGTGAAAATACAGGCCACAAGTCACTGTCTGCTCACCTTCATGGCTCGTTGGAAACTCTCCAGACCCCTCTCCCCGCTCCTTCTCCTCTCTCCGTTTTTCCTTTTGACTCCATGTATAAGTGGGCCTGCCCGTGAGCCTCTCCTGACCGGCCAGCCCTTCCTGGTTCTGTGGGGTGTGCCTGATGAAATATGCATGGACCGCCAAGACCCCACGGTCTTTGGCATGGAACAGAAGGACCGCGTGACTGTCTTTGACCAGGATTCGCTGGGTCTTTACCCGTATTTCAGTAATGATGGGCGCCCGGTCAATGGCGGCCTGCCACAGTACACCAGCCTAGACCTCCACCTCCAGAGGGTGGTGAGAGACATGGCATGGACCCAGCCCCAGGACCCAGCAGCACCTGGACTGGGAGTACTGAGGTGGGAGGAGTGGGCTCCTCAGTGGAGCAGGAACAGGGGAAAGCAGAGGAAGTATCTGGAAGAATCGCGAGTGCTGCTCTGGGGCTTTTTTCCTAACTGGAGTCCAGAAGAAGTAGAGAAATGGGCTCAGGTAGAATTTCTGTGACACACACACACACTCTTAAGGAAGCGGTAGTAAATTATTTTTGTTTTATAAGGTTGAAGTAAATTCTTTGATCATTCTTTTGACACTAAACAGTATTTTGATCATGTTCAGTACACCCTGTTTTTCACAACAATATTCAAAGTTTCAGTGTTCAGCTGTTTAATTTACATTTGTTACAAGCAATTATGCAGATGAAAACTAAACTCAATGTCCTATAATAATGATTTTCTAATATTTTTGGTCGCTTTTGTTTGAAAATGTATTTTAAAAAGTACTTCAATGCACATTTATCAGCAGATGAAAGATCTATAGCATTTATTTTAAAAAAGATGCATCAGTGATGCCATTTCCCTGTCAGGTGGACTTTGGAGCAGCAGCGCAGTCCATGTTAATGGAGACCTTGAGAGAGCTGAACAGGTTCTACCCACAGAGATTGTGGGGTCTGGCTCCATATCCAAGCTGCTACAGCTCTGACCCTGCTCAGATGTTGCTAGCCAATTATACTGGCTCCTGCACAGCTGCGGAGATGGCCCTAAATGATGAACTCATGTGGCTTTGGAAACAAAGCTCTGCTCTCTATCCAATCCTCTCTTTGGAGAAACTCCCTGCAGGGACCAAAGGGACATGGCTTTATGCAACTGATCAGATCAGAGAGGCACTAAGACTGGCAGCTCTAGCTGGGAAGTCATACGATCTTCCTGTTTTCCCATTGGTCAACAGTGTATACACGTCATCCAGTACCTTTCTCTCTCAGGTAATAACTCTGTAAACATTCTCTTAAAAGTAGGGGAAGTAGGAGCATATGTCTCTGTTTAAGAGATGTGCAAATATACTTGCATAATGTGTGAATATTTATACTTTATACTGTATGAATACACAGGTATGTGTACATGTGTCTTTGTGTATGCATGTCAGGCTGATCTGGTGAATACTGTGGGAGAAAGTGCTGCCATGGGTGCAGCAGGAGTCATCATCTGGGAAAGATCTTCCACTGCTCAAACACAAGTATACATCTTTTTCTGGCCATGTATAGTATTTTTCTCATCCCAGACTTTGGGACATTTTTGGTCTAACCCAGCTCTCATTACACCAGTACCAGGTATTCTGTGTTCCCAGTGACTTGGTTCAGATGCTGAGAGGTGGTACAGATCAAAAATGTGGACTTTCTAGCAGGTTCAGTGGATGAAGTTGAGAATCTCTGCTCTGTATTACTGCATTGCAAAAATATGCATCATACATATACATATGAATGTGTGTGTCCATTTAGAAGTTCTGCTCTGAACTCAGCTTCTACGTGCAAGAGGTTCTCGGCCCTTACGTTGTCAATGTAACCATGGCGACACGTCTCTGTGGAGTCTTGCTTTGCCAAGGTCGTGGCAGATGCGTGCGCAAGAACCAAAAAGTTCCTGTCTACTTGCACCTCCCTTCCAGCCACAGCTTGCTGCTACCTGATGTGGGGGAGGATATCCAGGCAATGGACGAGCTTCCTTCAGCTTATTTGGATGTCTGGAGGCGGGACTTCCAGTGCCATTGGTTTGAGACAATGGAAGTGCCTGCTGCTGATCAGGAATTAGTGAGGTCGAACATTAGAGACCGTAGATTGAATGTTAGAGACTACAGCCCGGACGTTATGGACCAGAGGTCGAATGTTAGAGACCAGAAGCTGGACGTTGGGTTCAACATTAGAGAAGACAGGCTGGACGTTACAGACCAGAGGTCACTGACTACAACCAATTCAGTCTCTGATATTAGTGAGGTGACGGGGGTTCCTATGATGCCTGCTGGAGCTGTTAGCTTCTCCCACAATGTGCTTATCATGCTTCTCTCTGGGCTGTCATTCATTAGTCTCACAGACTTTGACCTCAACCTCTGATCTGCTTAAAGATGAAACACATCAATTTTGTGTGCTGAAGTCTATAGGGAGGCTGACTTGCTAGTGAGGCCAATATGCAGAGATGGAGTAAGCTAGACTCTGAAAGATGTTAACACTGAGAGCAGCTGAGAACTCCTTAAGTGTCTGGTCAGTGAGCAGTCAGTAATGGCAGTTTAAAAACAGTAATTTTACAGAACACACATACTTTAGGGCCTGTTGTATTTGAAAGAAAACACTGAGGCATTTAGAAATTGCAGTCAACAGGGAGAGAGACATTAAAAAGGAAAATTTAGTGTCTAGTTTTCCCATGACTGCACCTACTGATCACTCCCCTGAACCTATTGAGATTATCTTAACTCTTGGCAAGTGTACATAAGAGACCGGCCAGGCTGTTTAGCTCGTCCTGTTCAGAATTATGGCCCTGTTCGAAGGACTTCATCCAGTCAGTACACAGAAAGGAGTGCACTGGCTGCATGTTTGGCTGTCATTACACCACACTTTTTAATGGTACAATGCAGATTTCACACACATCTCTGCACAATACTAGGCTTATCTGAGTAACAGATAATGTATAAATGTCACACATTTTTGGGAATCTGAAGATCCACTAGAGATCTTATAGGTCGTCAGAAATGTGTCATATAAGTTAAATGTAATTTGCACATTATTTGTTGCCTACTCGCATATATAGTTGCCCTGTCTAAGACTCATCTTTTATGGTTGCTTATTCAAATAACACCCAAGGCAATCCGAATGAGCAGTGCAGATAGCTTACTTTTTATTCAGGATGCACTCATGAACATGCTTGCAAAGTGTTTATTTCCTCAAAGGCTTGCCAGGTTTAGCAAAGAGCATCATGACCTTATCACACAGAAGTAATCATAAATGGTTTCCTGTTTTAATTGCCAATTGTGAAACTATGGTGTGTTATTGCCTCACTGGTGTTATGGCTAGTCACAAGATGGTCACAAGAAGTACATTTGAAATGCAGGGGCCTTCAAGAAAAACTGCTTTCCCTCCAGTTTGTGTTAATCTCCACTGTACCTCAATGTCATAGAAAATACTAATTGTTTCTTTTATTTAAAAGAAACAAGAATTTTGTTTTTAATAGTTTCAAGAGATTCCTATGTCAAACAGAAAATGCATTTTATTAAATATCAAATATTGGCATTTCCAGGTATTGTCAATTTTGTATTTATTTGCTATATTGACTTTCTCTTCATTCTTTTTTTTTTATACTGTCATTTGTATAATTATCAAATTTTGTCTTATTTATCAAATTGTTTTTAATCAGTTCATTTCCCCACTTGTATTTTCCTTCAGTTTAGTTTCCATTGTAGTTTGATTTAATCATTGTGTTCCAGTTCCTTTTAATCATAGGTAAAGAGACTCTCAGATCTAAAGAAATAATTTTCTCAGTATGACCTACTTAATAAACCAAATGCAGTATTTAGTGTTTTAAAAATTTTTGTTGTTGTTTCAGGTTATTTTACTTGCATTCTGAAAGTGGACATTATATCTGCACAGTTAAAGCTGTTTAATATCTGGTTATGGGCCAGTCTCATGGCAGCTGCAAGTCATCTGACCATCTGATAATGGTCACGGATAATGGCGCCATTCCAGCCGTGTGATGTGGCTCAGTACATATGTAGAATGCTGTGAAGGAGAATGTGCTCCTGCTTGATCTCTGGGAACATTTTAACTTCACTAACAAAAACGTGTACCTGTTTATATAAACAAACATGCACATGAATGCACACAAATACATGGACAGCAAATAACCATAAGCATTTGTATAAACACGCAAACTCCTTGCACTTGTCTCCACACACGTAGGTAGACAGAGGCAGCAATGTGAAACATGTATCTGGGGCATGGTAGCACAAAGATAAGTGCACCATCAGAGTTGCTGAATGTGGCAGAGCCGGTCAGCCGGTGCTCACACCTATCAGACCATCTGTCCAAGATAACCCCTAATCTCATGTTTAGTCTGCACTTTATCTTTAATCTGGAACTGAGGGACAGGGCCAGCCATGTGTACCACAAACCTGTGGCATCGTTTAAGACACCTGTTACACCAGTAAACAGCATGAACCACTCTAAACAATAATAACAGCAGAATGGCATCCTGTAGTGTCTCTCACTCGCAGAAAAATGATTAGATACGTGCACAACCCAAGTTATGCATGTTACATAATACACATTAGATTAAACCTTTAGTAAGTAAATTGAGGTTAAAATGATTTTCACCTGCACCAAACTCAACCTTAAACATGAGAATGACCAATAGTCTACACCCATTCTAGTACTGACGTCAAGCTGAATAATGTATCAAGTGGCTTGGCTGGTGTTACTCAGGGATATGGGCCTGAGAGACAGTCCTGTGCCAGAAGTGGTGGTGTCCCTGTGTCACTCGTGGGGTGGTTCCAGTACAGAGGGTTGAGTGATTCAGCCCTGTGACGGCAGTGTGGTTTTCTCCCACTGTACTTGTGGGGCCTGCTACCCGCCCCACTGGGCCAAATGAGGTCACGCTCTGTCAGACACACCCTGTACATAAAGCTGTTGTGCTTAATTGGTGTATTAGAGCCCAGTGCAGCAGCAGAGAGCAAACTGGCCAGCTCTGCACTGGGCTGCGGTTTACCCAGAATGCACCCATGACGTTCCCATCGCTCAGGGGACCTGCTCCATTTTTCTCGGTGGGAAAGAGGCTGCAGTCAGGATGAAAAGACTGCAAGCAAGCACCAACACTCCCCTGTGTTCATGCTGGGCACGAGAATGGAAGCAGTTTGGATAAAAGCACATACAACCCAGCAGGCATCTTGAAATCAGAGCAAGACAACACTGCAACCAAGAAGGCCAAACAAAGAGGCAGAAGTAATGCATAAGCTTTTACTGGGCCACCCTACAGCATAAGGGCTGGAAATAGTGCAACGCACAGTGGGAGAAGTACCCATAGACAAAGCCATTCAGCTACACAGGATTTCTGGGAAGCAAATGCTTTACTTTGTATGCAAACAGTATGGGTACCTAGTATGAGCTTTTGCTCAGCCTGTTTCCTTTTCAATTTTTTTTTTCTTTGAGTGTCTAACCTTCAAAAAGGTAACTGCGAAACAACATTTACAGATCATTCTAGTAAATTTATTGTTGCGTTTCATTCTTTAAAATATACACCGACGCCAGACAGACCGTGTGATAAATCAGGATTTTAGAAGCAGAGAGGGATAGAAAAAGGCAAGGGGGAGACAGGCAGTCAGGTGTGGAGAGAGGAAAGGGACCATCCTGCGTTCCTTTGTGTTGTTCCTCAACTCCCTCTGTTTTTCCAGTCTCTTTCACTGGTTTTGTGCTCTCTCCGTCTGTCCAAGCGGTCATTCTGGACTGGCCCTGGGGGTCTCTGTGTTGACATGTACCACACCTCACCTGCCACCATGTGCTTGTCGTGGCTGGTGCCATGGCAACAGATAGTCCAGAGCTCTCTGGATGATTACCAGGGCCCACATGTCAGAACCAATCAATGGTCACTGTACAAACGGAACTCAAGTCAAGTAGGGATACATAGCATCCAGTCTGCAGACGCACAAATGCCCAGGGAGAACAAATATCAACAGAATGGTTTCTAGTTAATGTTTCTGCATGGACAAATACTGATGCAACATGTTCTCCTGTCTAATATGAAGCAGGAAGATGACACTTAACAACACTCATCTCTCAATAACCTACCCACACAAACTCAAATGTACTTCATAAAATAGTCCCACCAACGTCATTGATGTATTCAAAGAAAGTGCTTCTTAAGTGTTGGATGGTGTGAGCTCACAATGAATCCATTCTTCTCTTCCCCAATATCCATTCTACAGAAGAGGCGGAACCATTACAACAGGAAGAGCGAACAACAAATTGGCTCCATTGGGAGGTGCTAGAGCCAGGCTGTGTCTAAGAAGAGAAGCACTCGCAGAGCGTTGCTAGGACACATGATCATTAACAAAGTGATTCAGTTGCATGATAATTAGCGAAGTATCTGCAGAGTGCAGAGTTCTGTTGTGGCTCATCTCCTGGAGCTTCTGTGTTGTCAGGGGCATGGCCTGTTGCTAGGGGTTACTTGCAGACAGCTTCCAGAGCATCCAGCGTGCGTTTGATGTCTCTGATTTGAGCAGCAAGCGTCTGTATAGGCTGCATGGAGCGATCCAGCTCTTCACACCGCGCCATTAGTGTATACATTCCCTGCATATGTCCGTGTGGGTGCACATGCGGACAGGCACGCACGAGAACATGCGCGCGCACACGCACACACACACACACACACACACACACACACACAAACACACACACACACACAGGTAAACCTAAAAATCACAATAGCTTATTCAACAAAAATTATTTTCTTTGACGACTTAAGTTAGTAACTAAGGATTAACACATACACACACACAAAATACATTAATGGGCCATTCCTATACCTTTATGCTCATATCCACAGATTCTCCCAAACTGTCCACAGAATCCCTGTACGTCTGAATATAACCCACACTCAAAGCTGTCATCTAGGGAGAAAGAGATGGATACAGCAGAGAAGGGGAGATACAGATTGTGGTCAGAGCCAGAGCTTTTGGGCATGGCCCAAGCCGGCCAATAAAATCTCTAAATATAGTCAAACTGCTTCTTATAAGAGTCATAAACCTGAAAGAGATACTGAAATAAAAGCATCACTAAAGGAGCAAAATGTAGAAACCATTTCACATGACTTCAACTTTCCCTACTAAGCCAATGTTATTGATTTGTAACGTTGTTTATAGGGTCATGTTCAGTTGTTTTAAAGTTTAAAGTGTTTTGAGTTCACTGTTCTGAAAATATAAACATTTCAGAAACTGCAATTTGGCAACTGAGAAAAACTGTCTAAACTGAAGGCTTTGATAGAGCTCACATTCTGGATGGTTCCGCTGAGACTCCGGAGCATTATCTCTACACTGTGCGCCATCTCCTGTGTGTGTTTGTGTAGGTCCAGCAGCACTGACGGATCTATGGGCGGAATGTCTGCTGGTCGCCGCAGTGACCCACGACTTCGAACCACAGGCCCCGAGCAGTCCGCTGCAAAAGATGCACGCAAAATTCATTATTAATACACAAGTCATCCTTTTTTCATGCAAATATCAGGACGCAAGCATGCAGACAGACAGACAGACACACTCACAGTCAGTGTCCAGGCTGGGCCGGGAGCTCATTTTGATCTTCTGCTCCAGGTTCTTGGTGATGAAGTGTGTGAGATCTCCGTCGCGGCTCACGGTGCCCTCCAGCTCCAGGGCGCTGGATATGGTGGCCCTGCGGCCCTCAGCCTGCCCCCCTCTAGTACCCAAGCCCCTGGACCCACCCCCACATGCCTCACTGAGCCCGTCCAGACTCTTACTGTCCTGCATGCCTCGTACCACGCGCTCCCGGTCCCGCTCTGGTGCTGAGCGCACCCGCACCTCCGCCATCACATGCATGGGCCGCGGCCAGTCATCAGATTCTGGCAACATTGGGGGCGGGGCTGAGTCAGGAGGTGGGGCTGGAACCAGGGGTGGGGCCTGATCAGGACTAGTAGAAGCAGAAGAAGGGTAATCACCTTGAAGAGCAGAATTGGGGTTGGCTGGCTCCATGGGTGGAGTGTTTGAAACGGTTATGTCCTCGGTGGTAGTCTCTTTTTTCACTGGCTAAGAAAGCAGACAAGTTGATTACTATAAGTGCATTTAAATTGACACAGCACATAGCAGCTTGTACATGCAATGTCACTTGTATTTTGGAATTTGAAGCATTAGCTCAATAGAAAAACTAATTTATGACACGACTACACACCAAGACGGAACCTATCTAGGACTATGACTTTCAGGATTTGCCTTTTCATAAATAGGATTTAATAACATGGACAGATGATATGGGCCTCACCTGCACAGAAATGTCTGCTGTGTGCTGATTATCTTCATCTTTTTTGACTTCCTTCCATTTCTTAACCTGCTTCTCCTCCACCATTCCCCACCCATCACTGGGCTGCATGTGTGCTGGGCCAACTGTATCCATAGGCAAACCGTCCTTGTCCAGTGGTCTTGAGTGAGGTGCATGTTCGTGCCGTGACTCGTCTATGTGTGCAGGGCTGTCATCGCTGTAAAGTGCAGAACGTGTGCGTGTTTGTCTGCACACCGGGTCTGTGCTGTGGGCTGTATGTGCATGAGCTTCCGAAAGTGTTCCTTCCTGTTGGTCTTGCCCCAGACAACCTACTTTGTCTTGACACTTAAGCTCCTGGGAGGTGGCGCTGTGAGCCGCCTCCCAATCGCATGCATCTGGAGAGTCGGAAGTGTCAACGCCATTAGTAGCCTCCTCCACATCTTGGCCAATCCCAGAGGAGTGGCTCATCCCTCACCCTGCTACATAAGAAATGTTATCAGTCACTATCATACACTCCACATCTCCAACGTGAGCTTTCTGTTCTAATTCTGCATTATCATTACAATCATTCTCATCAACCTGAACACAGATGTATAAAAACAATCATTATCTCTATGTATACATCACAAAAATGTAAACCTTTGATAGAAAGGAAAAGTAAATAAGCATTTCTAAGCTTTATTTGAATCACTGGTTGGCATCGTACTTGTTACTGTACTTAGCTATTCTTTTTCGCTTGTCCTCGTAGTCTTCGAATGACACAGACCATAAATCACATCACAGCTGTTATGGGACATCGAACAGTGTAGCCACAGCATAAAGAAAACTAGCAAACATATGCGAAATATGATCCCCATATTAGCAGCCGCATATACTGTTAACAAGTAAAGAAAAAATAACTAAGCCGTCTTCCTGGTTAGACAGTGTCGAGTTTTGTCTTAAAAGATTTAGTGATTGTGATTAAGCTACGTGGTAAATCGCAGCGTCTTCTTTGTCAGTTAACGTAACTAGCTAACTATCAAATTTGAGGAACTGAAGGCCTAGGACGGCGACATATTCAGATAGTTTAGCTATTAGTATTAGCCACCTGGAATGTCATACACAAGCAAGCTAGCCAATTTACTGGAAGCGAATGCAGCAGCTGTGTTTACAGACTGCAGATGTACGACATACCTTAATGCATTTTCTCTAACCGATGCAAAACAAATCTATGAGTAGTTAACAACCCAGAGTCACACAAGTACTGTGACGTTAGCTAGCTGAATAGCTGGCTGGCTGCTGTTGGAATTCAACGATAGTAGCTAGCTAGCTAACAGCTAACTGAACAGGCCTGAAACTTTCTACTTCGGTTACTTACATTCTGGGCGTCACCGATGATTACTTTCTGGCCTGCTGAAAACTTAAATTTTGCTACCGGGTGCCAGGAATATGCCGCATAAAAGCAGTATCGTGAATATTAAATAAGATAGCTAGCTAAATACTTACCTCTGCAGATCTTTCCTGAGGATGAAGGTTGCCAGGAAACTAAGTCCGCAATAAATATCTGTCGTGCTAAAGCGCAACGGATGTAACAACAGTTCCACATTACTCATTCTGATAGAAGCGCAACCTCTAGTCCTCCCGCCGGCCCCTTGTCCACTCAGATGTAACAATCGGACAGTCAGACTTGTACAATAGATTCTTGATAGATCATGAATAAAATGAACACGTTATTCTGCCCAAATATGTAGATTTTTTTTTTTTTTTTTTTTTTACAGTGGACGGGCCATCCATATTCTCATCCATGAAATCTTAAAATTTTAAATACAATAGATTATGTGTAAACAACATTATATATTGTGCATAACAAAGAGAGGACTATTATTACTAAATATGCTAAATTCAGACATCAGACTTGCAGACATGTAGTACCATTATCTTGCCAGGGGTGGCGACAACCACCTGCTTCAGCGTGTGACGCAGTGAGCAAAAAATGGTCGCGTATACATTTACGTTTTAAATATCACTTACTTTTGCCATTCCCTGTACAGATTTGTGGATCTAAATTAAAGGAAACTATCCATATCCATGTATCCATCCTCTTTACTTAGCTTTTCGTCAGCGTGGGATTTGCTCCAGAGCCCTTACTATGACCACAACTTGTGAAATGAAAGAGTCTGTTTTTTACTTGTACCACAAATTCCTGCTAAGGGCCTCTTAGGCAGAGCCTGTCCCATGAACCACACCCATCTCAATCTCTTTCTGTCTCACTCTGTCTTACACACACACCCCAAGAAAGGAGATGAAAGACTTTCCATGTCTTTAGGCCATCATCTCCCAGCTGCACAGAGCCACAGTGTGTCCTCATTAGCCAGGTACCCCTTCCCACACACACAAACACAAGTCATGCTTCTCTCTCTCTCTCTCTCTCTCTCTCTCTCTCTCTCTCTCTCTCTCTCTCTCTCTCTCTCTCTCTCTCTCTCTCTCTCTCTCTCTCTCTCTTTATTTATTTATTTTACCAATACATTATTATTTATGTGTGTATGCTATAGGGTTCTGCTGTATCCAAGGCAACATGCCTCGCTAATTTCACAGTCCTGTTTGGAAAGCAAGCAGAATATAATTTGATTGCAAAATTCCAGCATTCATCAAACAGCAAGCTGAGCCCACACAGGATTTTTTAGAAACTGCAGGTCAGCAAGAGTTCAAGAGAGCCTGCTTCCTCAGGAGTGACCTGACATATTACACACCACGACATAAACTGAGTGGCACAGAATGGTCCAAAGAGGGTGAATTTGTGAGTGTGTGTGTGTGTGTGTGTGTGAATATTTACTAAAGCAACTTTGAGTACATCATGTTTATTTCACACAAAGCAGAGTTTAGGAGGATGCATCTTTAAGATGTTCACATATTTATAACTATTCATTACTTACTCTTATATTAGGAGAACATACCAAAGTTCCTCCAAAAAAACACATTAAACCACTATCTTTCTATCTCATTCTGTGTCCCTCTCTCTGCTCATTCTCTTTCTCATCAGGGTAATGAATCAAGATCACATTTAAATGTGATAAAACTTCTATATATTAGATTTAGATATGTTATGCATTTGAATATATATATATATATATATATATATATATATATATATATATATATATATATATATATATATATATATATAAAGATATATTCAAATGCATAACATATCTAAATCTAATGACATGGTCAACATATGAAAGCATTTATATAATCTTGTTTATTTCAGTGTGATGACATTCCATTAGTGGTAGAACTCTGACTTTTAAAAAAACATTCTTTGCATGCTATTACTTCACATGAGATCTCCCATTATGGCCTAATGTTTGGCCTTGTTCATATCCTAAGCAGACGCTGATCAGTATTCTGACTCTGACGCTGGCCGCATACTGCCCAGCCTGAATGAATTTAACTGAAACCATTCATGCATTCAGAGATCAGTTTGATTCATTATATGTATCCCAGGCCAGTAAAAGCCAGCACTGGGGAGTGGCTGAGTTACAAGCTGAAATATATTTTCATATTAATTCCGTTTTGCAATAGTTCAAAGTTAACATTTTCACCAAGCAGTCAGATGATTTAATTAAAACAGCTGTTAAATTGTATAGAACCTTGTTATTATTCATAATAGTGTTTATAGGAAAAGTTACACAGTTGCAATGGGTCAATATGATCTTTCACCTTTTAATGTAACTATACAAGCAAGAGCTTCAATGTTTGCCATAGGTTGCATGCAATTAGTCAAATTGGCCTGTGTGCAAATTCCTATTACCGTTACACTAATAGATTCAGAAGGCGGTTTTCCAATGGGGTGAGCAGACCCTGACAACTATCAATTAGAAAAGTGGTCAGTTGGTAGATAGGCTGTCATAAAGCATACCATCAAGTATGCCTTGTTTTTCATGAAATTTCAAGTGCCAAAATTGGCTAGAAACAGTTCAACTACTGTGAACTACTATTCCCTTAACTTCTTCTTTACTACAGTAAACTGCTTTCATTTAGCACATTTTTAGGGTATATTTCCAATGTCATCAAACAGCAAGCACAACAATTAATTAAAATAGTAAAAAAGGGAATTATAGGTTCATACACATATATCAAATCACTCTATAGCTAAAGGAGATACATATATCAAATCTCTCAGTAGCTAAACGGGATTTCGTCAACAGTGCTAATTCATCTATTAAACCATGTCAAATTTCATTCAAATGAGTATTTGTCTCAGTTGGTAATCAGTAAAGAAAACAATTATTGAGAATACAGTTTGTGTTTATCATGAGTCAAGACCCAGAAGAGGTAAAAATAAATACAAAGATAAATAAAGAAAAAAACACTTACAGCAATACATAGAGATGCAGGTATTTTAAAAGGTACATTTGTTCTTCAAATCCAGCAGCCTTTTAAAAACAAAGAGCTTTTCGTGATGTTCCCTATTTCTGGGAGGCTTACACAGACTGCTCCCCCATTTTGAGACGGCTTATTCCATGTCTGCATAGCACAGTCATTATATTAATGGCCATCTGTTCATTAGCATAACCAGTAAATGGCCATGTCCTCAAGTCCATTCTCCTAGTTCTTATAACAACACAGTTCATCTTTGGGGTCTTCCCTCAAACAGGCTGCTGCCATGCCATTTGTACATAACTGCTTAAGAACAGCCTTTACAATGTCCCATATTCAGTCTTCCCATTGCTTCAGAAAAACAACACTGTTTTTCTCATCAGACTAGGTTTCTCTTCATGCTTAAGCTTGTAAGTGTGTATGACATGCACGTTGATGTTTGGGTTTTGGCTTCCGTCCACTGGAATTGTGGTTTAGAGTTGTAAACCTTCACACATATCTTTTGTGTATGGTACAGCTATCTCTAGGTGCTTCGGGGAGGCCTCGGAGCAGCCATCTCCATTTTGCTTCTGTTCTTCCTCCCTCTCCCTCTCTCCCTCTCTCCCCCTTTTCCTCTGTGTTTGTGTTTCTCTCCTTTTTTCTTCTCCCGCTTCAGTGCCAGTTCCCTGGAAGTCTTCTCTCTGTTGGGGTGGTGTCGTTGGCCCATCTCCTTGCAGTACCGTTCCAAGTCAGCATTGTGTATGAGTGACATTACATCCTGGTACCAGGGCTGCGAGGAGTCTGGCCTAGAGCGCTGAGCAGGGCTCCACACGCTCAGGCGAACCGTGACGGCCGTCCAACGGAAACCATGTTCTTCCAGCTGACAGTGATATATGCCCCCATGATTAAGCTCCGCCCTCGGGATCAGAATGCCTCTGTCAATCACCACCAGCTGATCTCCGGATGTCACCTGACCAGGAGGGAGAGGGCAGTTCAGAGCTACAAGCTTTGTGCACTGGTGCATGTTATTTGTTTTGCATGTATGCATTTACCTGGTATTGCTCTAGACTGTTCTCTCCTGTTTGCTTAAACCAAGTAACTGCAGCATGGTGGGATTTTGGCAAACACTCAAGATAAGTGCTGTTACCCTCAGCAACCATTATTCTTTTCTCCTCTGTTTGCACCTGTAGGCCAGCTATGCAAATATATAGCAAATAAATGAACACCATTTGTAAAAACAACAACCATTACATCACTACTGCCTTGAAAAATTGCCTTTTGTGTTTAAACAAATATTAGGCTATAGTAGTATTGCTACCACATCATTATCATAATTACAGTATATCTGCTGTAGGTCTTAATTTGTTATAGAGTAATATTTCATTATATCACCGTATGCTGGATGTCAGCTCAGAATATTAACAGCAATGCATGGTTAGCACAAAGTTCTGAGGTGTTTGAGTGGGCCTATTAAACATGAGAATTCTCTTTGTCTCTTACCTCCCTGTCTGACACACTGGTTTAAAGGATTCCTGTCATCACCAGCCTGACGAGTGTTTCTCCTACTCATAGATAGATATATAGATAGATAGATAAATGCAAAAATAATAGATGTAAAAGTGCTCTTGTGTGTGTGTGTGTGTGTGTGTGTGTGTGTGTGTGTGTGTGTGTATGTGTGCTGGCGCTCACCTGCGTGCGATTGGCATATAGTGGCTGCAGGCGTGGCCATCCCAGGTGCAGTATGGGTCTCTAGCGATGCAGCACTCTGCGCAGGCCTGGCCATATAGGTCACACTGGAACAAAGCCAGCTGGGATACCCCCTCCGCAGAACCCACAAACAGCCACTGCTCAAGTGAACACACACACACAAAACACGGGATAAGCACACTCGTGCACATGTGCAAAAGTTCTCTCACACATACACACACGAACACACATATGCACACACGCATTCACTCAGGTTCTTGTACTTTTGGTAACTCTTTTTCCGGTTTCATATTTCAAACTCTCCACTCAGGCTGTGTGGGGCACGCCTCCACCCAGGCCCTGACATCTCCTCACCCACCCTTACACTGTGCAGGTGAAAATGCCTTCCACTGCTGTACATTTGTCTAGGTGCATTACATTGCTTATACGTGTGAAAATTCACACTTCCGGAATTTCATCTGTCTGCACTGGAGTTGCCATAGAGACGCCTTACAAGATACATGAGGGTGGGTGCAATGTCTATGTTTTGTGTGCATGTCTGGATGTGCATGTGAGGAGGACAGAGTCAACATTAATCATACCTTCTTCTTGGACAGTGTCATAGCGGTGATTGGTGACCTGTGCTGTAGGGGAGAGGCGAATCAGGGATCAGCAGATGCAAAGGTTCTCCAAGGTTCTCCAATCACATCTGCCCAAAATGCCACATGCAAAAGCACACTATACCTTAAAAACATGTAGCTGCTCCAGTGTGACCTCCTGATATTGTCCTCTCTCTTTAGGGAGGTTAATGGACTTTAACACCAGACCAGAATCTAGATAACACACACACACACACACACACACACACACACACACACATTTAAATCACACATATGTCTAACAGACCTTCATCTCATTCATGGTGTACTTGCCATTGTACACATACAAACACATACACACCTGTTCCGATGAATAGAACATCATACTGCCCATCCACAGCCTCCACTCTGTCCACGACGAGGCGGGTCAACTTATAGTGGACGCCCACTCTGATCATCAGTGGTCGGCCATCTACGGGAAGCACCACTTCCTTCATCAGTGGGTGGGTGCGGCTAAAGAAGATGACGTCGTCGGGATACTCCCTCGTTGAACGGAAGCTTCCATAAGTGCTGCTTGGACACTAGAAGGTGATAAGGAGAAAATGCTAGGTTGACAATACAATACTACAGACTGTATAATAGTGTAGTGTTGTTAAGAGAAAATTAAAACTAGGACTCCTGAACTAAGCTATAAACAAAAGAGACTCAATAGTATTGGTCACTAACTCATCCCTCCTTTTTTTCATTCATCAAAATATTTGATGCTTTTATAACATCCCCATTAACAGTAGCAAAGTTTCTTATGAAGCATCATGTTTGACCAACCAACAGTAAACCTTATGGCCAAGTAGGGCACATTATGGTTACATCATGCCTTGAAATCTAAATTGTAATGATATGATAATAACTCACTGTTCCAGGCCTCGGATAGGGAACTCTGCCAGTAAACTCCTCCCACTTGTACTGTGGCCCCTCCCTGTGGTAGAAGTTTCCTTTGAAGGCACGGATGATGTCCTGCATGCGGTACACACACACTGCAGATCCATTTAACACGTCACTGCAGACACAGAGGAGAGAATGGTATACAGTTTTATAATGGCTGTTTTCATCCTTTTCCTGTTTTCTTGAATGGATGGTACTCTTTTCATGAAAGGTAATATTTTAGCTAGTAAGAAAAATATTACGTGAAATACAGCAACATTCTTTTTTTTTGTTCACTTCATAGTTTTGGGCTGACAGTAGATGTTCAGATTAGATTTGAATATTCCTGGATCTGAGCCCTAAGCTGAACAGTGTGTGAGCTGTAGACCAGCTACAGCTGTTGAACAGCCAGCAGAACTCCACTCACTGTTTCCATAAGCACCAGTCTGAAATTTAGCAGCAGTGTACTCCACCCAGTGAGCGGTTCCAAAACCAAACCAAGGCATGCGCACGCACACAGGCAGACGCACGCGCTGCACACAGACGCACACAAGCTGCTTGTTTTTGTTAATACAAAGCACACTGGGTGTATATCTTTCACATTTCACAGATGTTTCTCTACTGTCATCTAAATGCTGGAAAATACTGTTGTATGATATGTGTCATTGGATGACCACACACACACACAAACACACACACACACACACACACACACACACACACACACACACACACACACACACACACACACACACACAAGGAAAGGAGGTTCTGACCACTTTTTCTTTTTTGGTATCACGCCGTTGCAAACATCCCAACTGACTAATACTGAGAGTATGAACTTTCTGTGGTTAGCCAACAGGTTCGAAGCTGTTAAACCAGATAAATACAAGGCATACTTGTGGTGTATTTCAAGTGACTTCTGTGGTTGATTACTGCAACCTATTACTGCAACCCATCTATTACAGATAAAACAAAGCTTGTGTATTACTGTGTGTTGTTGTGTTGTTCTATATTACTTGAGCCAGATAATGCTACAGCAGGGTTAGGTAACACAGTATATCTGAAAGGGTAAACATAACCCTACCTTTAACCTTACTAACTCAAACCAAGGGTTTTTGCTCATTTTGCTTTTCTAGTCTTCACAGTTAATTAGAATGGGAACAAGAGTTGTTTCCCAGGGTCTTCATTTTTTTTTTTGTATGTGGCCCACAAGAACACTAACACCACTGGATTTTCCTCATTAAGGCCTAAGTGACAGATGAGTGTGAGTGCGGCAGCGGGCCGTATGCTTCATGAGGCTTTCCGCACTCGTGTGGGCTCACCTTGTAGTGGTAAAGAGGCCATAGATCAGAGGGCTCTTCCTGTCTTTTCCGTACTGAATGAAGATGTCCTCTGTTAGGAGAATGAAGCACAACATTAGAACGAACATGAACATGAACGTTTACATTTTCAATGGCCTACAGGCTGTGTGTGTGTATGTGTTTGTGTGTTTGTGTGTGTAGGTATGAGTTGCCAGGTGAGAGAAAGGGTGAGAAAAGTGAAAATAAAAGAACCCCAACAAAACAAAACAGTGCTTCTAGTGTTTTTTCTAGGCAGAAGAGGAGAGTTTGAGAGGCAGACTGAAGAGACACTGGAAATGAAGGTAGAATATCTCATACATACATGACAAACACAAGAAAACATTTTTCTCACCCCAGTCACACTCTTTTTCTTTGCAAATAAACTCGCACAACCTCACATGCTTGTGGTTTTCATATGCCTCTCTCCCCCTCTCTTACACACACACACACACACACACACACACACACACACACACACACACACACACACACACACACACACACACTATACTGTGTTGGGTATACTGAGGAGCCACCAGTGCATATCTGTATTCTCACATTCCTACTATTTCAGATATGATCAGACCTCCTATCTCAGGTCACACACACACACACACACACACACACACACACACACACACACACACACACACAAAGACAGATAGGTTTAAAAGATTATAACACACACACACACACACACACACACACACACACACACACACACACACACACACACACACACACACAGTGCTCTCTCTCCCCTACCTCTCTTTCTGTACAACAGTATGTAGAGAAGACTGTAACTACAAACCAGGGTCACACTGTGTAGTCTGAATATGATATTGTCTGTTATGATACTGGTATCACAAATACATTTCACACAAATATGGTGCTTGAAACTATTTCTGACATGGTCAAGGACAGACAATTAACTGTCCTTCCTGTCATGACATTAGACCTTGCATGCCAATGGGTTTCAATTGCTAGAGTTAGAGATATTTTAAAGTATACTTTTAGAACAATGTAAGATTAGTATTACTAGTCATGCATATTACTATTATAAATTAAATTAATGTGATAGGGAAACAGTCTTTTCTGTGAGAAGTGTAGTCTTTTTGCAATTTGAAGAGAAATGTATGCTAGCATTTATTGCAGCAGGTTAGAATCACTGCTTCACAAGTGAAAAGTGAAACAAATTCAGAGCTTTTAGCAACATAGAGTGTGTCTAACCCATGAGTGACTAACCCATGAAGTGATTAACCCACAAATAACTAACCATAAATGACTAGTCCATGGTTGACTAACCCTTGAGTGACTAACCAATGAATGACTAACTTGCAAATGACCAACCCATAAGTAACAAACCCATGAGTGACTAACCCACAACTAACCAACAAATGACTAACTCATGAGTGACCAACCCACCAATAACTAACCCATAAATAACTAACTCACGAGTGACTAACCCACCAATAACTAGCCCATAAATGACTAACTCACAAGTGACTAACCCGCCAATAACTAACCCATAAATGACTAACTCATAAGTGACTAACTCATGGCATCACAATGCTCAGCCAGTGCTGAGTCCCTGAACTATAATAACCCCAAAGCCCATAATACAATACATCTTCTCACTCCTTTTGTTCCAGAATGTTTTTCTTCATCTTCTCATCTCATGCTCCACCCTAATTCCTCATTTGTTTTGCTTGTTTCTCTTTATTGTTTTTCTTCTGTTCTGCTTCCTTTCTCTTCTTTTATCCCCCTCTCCCTCTCTCTTTCTCCATCCCTTTCACTCTCGCTCTCTCCCCTTTTCCTTTATTAGTGAACTCTAGTTTCCCTAAACAAAAAGCTAGGTTCTTCCTGAGAAGAGATAGTTTTGTCTGACCCGCACTCATTCGTGCTCCCCTCATCCTGCCCCTATCCTCCATTATCCCTGTAAACATCCTTCTCTCCTCATCTCTGCCTCTCGTCCCTGCTCATCTATCTATCCCACATTAGGCCTCCAGGCAAACTGGAGACAGGATGAGGGCAACACAGACCCACACACTCATGATTGCAGCTTTATAAAGTGACAAAGCACATCCTCTCAGGCACATAGTGCAGCTTCACATAGTGGTGAAGTACACACAGACACAGACAAGACTCTCTCTCTCTCTCTCACACACACACACACACACTAACATGACACAAAACATTTCTAAGATACGCTAATCCAACTATAAAGAAATCCCAAACATATTTCAGACATTTGTAAACAACCCAACCATGCCAGAAACCAATAAAACCACAAACCAAATAAAAACAGTTGCTGCGTCTGACTACACACACACACACACATACACACACAAATTCACCAACTTGGACAATGACAACCCTGCATACTAATGCCTGAGTGAATCCCACCCTAACATATATTTTCTCTCTCTCTCTCTCTCTCTCTCTCTCTCTCTCTCTCTCTCTCTCTCTCTCTCTCTCTCTCTCTCTCTCTCACACACACACACACACACACACACATGCACGCACACACATTCCTATCCTTGATCCATCCAGCATAGTCAGCAATCTGAATGATGTGTGTAGCAAAAGTGGGGCCACTAAATTATAATTGAAAAATGACCTTTGTATAAGAGTAAAACTAAGAAAAATTGGCACAATCTTTCCTAATTGGGAAGTTAATAATCCAGCACACAGACACCACTATTCCCTGCAGCAGAAGCATACATTTACTCAAACACCACACCAGGTCACATTCTGCAAAAACAAAGCCACATATATTTAGATCTACTTCACTTTCAGCACTTCAAAGATCAACTGTTTATACAGTTACGATCAATGGATGGAAGCATTCAATGAATTATTTACTGGCTTTCATAACAATAACATAGCAATATGCTCTTGGTTCCACTGACTGACTACAATTTGTTTCCAAGATAGCAGGTCTGAAACAATTTTTTATAATTGGCCTGTCATGCCCGGTTGATACACAGCCAACCCCATACAGCTCACAGCTCCCTTCTACTTCTCTGTTCACAGTCACCATGTATTGATCACTGCACACACCTGTCTCTCACACCTGTCTCTCATTCCCCTTCACCCATCTAATCCCCACAGTTCCTGAGTCCTGGCACCGCTTGCCTAAGACATCCATATAAAAAAAGATCTATAAAAATGATTGTTTTCTCCACCTGCAACTCATTCGTGCTTCCAACATGTGTCACAGCCTAGTTTGATCGTCAGCTAACGACTACTATTGTGCAAGTACACACAGCAGTATAAGGTCTTCCTCATTCCTCATCTTACTGGCTTATTATGGATGCTACATGAATATTTCATAATAAACACTGGGTGAATCCAGGGCCAGTGGTCTGGGGCCAGCCCACTGCAGTACTGATGACCACACATTGAGTCTGATGTAAACTACTTGCCCACTGAGCCCTTCACATCATGAGGGCCCCTCATGCTGGGAGATGTAGTTGTTCCATGCAGCAGAGCATAGCACAAATATCACATTGATGGAATTCTCATAACAATGATGATGGCGCCGTGAAGCATGTCTGAGGTTTTGGGGGTTGGGGGGTAGGATGGTATTAATGTTGCAATGGCTACATTGCTGTAGTTGGGTTTTCTATATCTGTGCTGGCGTGCCCAGTGTGCCCAGTGTGGTTGCAGGTTATCGCTCCAGCCAAGCAGGAGCACGCCTGACTGACTGCTGGAGGGTGGAGCCCAACTGACTGAAGTAGATGTTGCAGGCATGCTCCCACCTGGTTGCAATGAAGACCTGCTGCCACATACCAGCTCTTTGCAGATCAGGCTGTACAGTCCTGATGTATAGCACTATGATAGCACAGGGGCATGGAGACCATGCCGGTCAATTGAGTCTGTCACGTTTAAGGTGTGGCAGGTGCAGATGTGCCAAGCTGAGGTGACCCTGAAGCCAGTGTCTGTGTCAGGTCACCGCTAAGTGGGACGATATGATGGAGGCTTGGATGCTAACTGCTAACTGCTAACAGCAAACCGATAACTGCTAGGATTCCGTTCTTCCTGCCCAACCTTTTTCAGTTAGGCAGAGAGGGTCCGTACAGAACGTGATTTCACATTGCTCAGTTAGCTGACCTGGGCCTGATTCTTCACTGAAGACTTAATGGACTTTATAGGGGAGTTTGATGGCTTGAGTGGTGTGTGTGTGTGTGTGTGTGTGTGTGTGTGTGTGCGTGTATTTCAGCAAGCCTCGGCACTGAAAAGTTGCTTACTCTACAGACAGCTTTTGCTTACACAGACTGTGATAAACTTGTCTGTGTGTGTGTATGCATGTGCGTAAACACTGATCACAGATTACTGGTACATCTTGCTCCATTTTCTGAGTATTTTCTAAGTGGCAAAGAACAACACTACCTTAGGAGTTCTTAAGATAAGACCAAATGAAGTTGATATCTGAAAAAATGTGTATAAGGTGGAATGAAGTTGTTTAGGTTATGAATGTGTGTGTGTGTGTGTATATGTGTGTGTGTGTGTAATACTCACGGAGTTGGTCAAAGTGTGTTTGTATGCCTCCAGGGCCCGGCACAGAACAAACCAGTCGAGCCTTCTGAAATGTACTCCACTTATTCACCAGGCTACGCTGACCTCCAATGTCATTCTGTAACACACACACACACACACACACACACATTAATGTATCATCTGTGAGGGTCTGAATTAATTGATTTATTCTCCATGTCTAATATGAGTACTATTTTTTTTTGGTTCAGCACAGACAATTTATAAGCAATTTTAACAAAATCCCATTTCCTATATTACAGCTGCAGGTATTGCCCTGGGAAATGCA
>NC_137521.1:8952500-9007500 GCF_041902795.1 Electrophorus electricus | reverse complement strand
CACATACACACACATATACACACCCACACACACACACACACACACACACACACACACACCAATCATGAACACAAACTGCTGGTGTCTGGAATGTCTCAGCTGCCAGTCACACACACCTACTCATCATGACTTACAATCTTTCCTGAATATGAATATACATCATAATTACACCCTGTCTCACACACACCACCCACACCCACACCCACACCCACATAGAAAGAGAGACTCATACAGCCTTTTTTTTAATCAACCTAGTGAGGGCTTCTTAAGTGATTCCTCACTGCTTGTATTACCCAGGTTTTATGTTTTGCTTTAGTTTTTGTGCTTTTACACAAAATAATTAGTGTCAGCAGTGTCATTACTGCTCTGGTCCCTTTCCCTGACGTTACGCTTGCCTAGCAGTGCAAGGATGGATCGTGCTGTTAGGCACCCAGTTCCTAACTTGCCATATTGGCAGTAAAAGTTGGATGGCGGACTTTTTCTGCAGTCTCATGCCAGCAAATTGTTCATCTGCTGGTTGCAGTGCTTGAAGCTCTCTGAGTCTGCTCAGGCATTCTACAGTGCAGTATGATCAGTAGTTCATCCAAACAGCATGCACTGAGCAGCTAACTAATCACATCTATTTTTCATAGCACTCTGGCCAATTCAATCTACCATTACCCAGCTCACCAATTAAACTTTTTATCATTAACCATCTGACAAATCAAATCTATTATTAACTGTAACTTGAGGAATCTAATCTATTATTAAAATCAGTGATTAATGATGAAGGGCACTCTGATCATTCGGAGTAATCAATAATTAAACTCTAGCCAATCAAAGCACTATTATTATTTGACCAAAAATAATTTAGCTGTTGGAAGCCAGAGAGCTGTACATTACAGTTTTTGGATGGGTAATTTCCATTGATGGTGTGATTGAGTTGTTAGGCTTAGTCTAGGAAATATGCTCATGCATCAGAGGTACAAAGCAGGATGGATACCATGAATAAAGACCATGTGCTGCTGGATTATTACTGATAATGAGAACATTAGTGCTAAAGCGAGTCAGTGTGAGTGAGTGTTTTGGGCATGTGCCTTCATGTATGTGTGTGTTTGTGTGCGTGTGTGTGCATGTGTGTGTATGTGTGGCATAACATAAACTACCAGATGTCATTATCCAAAATGACCAGGATATTAATAAGTAATAATCAGTAATCAGTAATCAATAAATAATTAGCATTCATAATTATTAATAATCAGTAATTCTAACATTTATCCCAGACTCACATGAACTGAATGGGAAGGATAATTAAGTAATGAGTACTTTCAGGTCTAAAGTTATTTGTACTAATGAGACAATCTCTTTCTTACTGTCGCTTTCTTTCTCTAACTCACATGAACATGCAGTCAGACACACACACACACACACACACACACACACACACACACACACATAAATACACAGGTGTACAAACAATAAAGAGACTCCAGTCTGCAGTAACGAAAGCAAATGCATGACATAACACAATGGAAAAGCTTCCAACAATTATGCATGTAGAGATGTAGTGAGATCGAGAGAGAGAGAGAGAGAGAGAGAGAGAGAGAGAGAATTAAGCATGCCTGTGTGTATATATGTGTGCGTGTGGGTGGGTGTGTATGCGTGCGCGCATGTGTGTCTAATGTATCTTACCTGAAAATGTGAACTGGAGTCTGGGTTTAGATGGTTTCCATGCTCCCAGTAAAGTAGTAGCCAGGAGCAACAGAAAAACGCTAAAAAATATCCTCCTCATGGCTGTTACACACACTCACTCACACACTGCGCACACTTTAGAACTCACACAGCCTAAACACTTATATGCACTCTACTGCTAATGCACACAGTTAGGCAGGTTTGCATCACACATTTCCTGCTGCCTCTGTGTGTCTCTCCACAGTGCAGTGAAATATAATCCAGCCTGGTTTAATATTCCGGCCACCAGCGTCTCCTCTTGGTCCCTCTGCCTTTCACTTGCCCCTTCTACTCACTCTCTTCTTTATATCTGTCTAACAGTATCAAGTGCTGCAATTAGTGCTGCCTCTTTCTCTCTCTCTCTCTCTCTCTCTCTCTCTCTCTCTCTCTCTCTCTCTCTCTCTCTGTCTATCACTCTTGCTCTTCCCTTTGTGTTTTGTTGAATTCACGGTTGCGTTTTATTCTGTTCGCAGCTGATGTTTCTCCCTCTGTCTCCTTTCTGTCTCTCCCTATCCTCTGAGCCTTCCCCCTTCTCTTGACTTCCACACAGTCTTCTGTAAAGGAGGAGGGCACTGTTCCACGCCTCTCTCCCTCGTCAGAGTGGGATATTAAAACGGGGATAGGACAGTTGTTGTGTGCCTTCCATCTCAATCCGCGTTCCACTTTCTCTCTCCTTCTCGGTCTCCCTGTCACTCTCTCTTTTCCTCCCTCTTTCGCTCTGACTCTTTCCTCACTGAGTAGGTCTCTAAATCATTTCTAATTTTTGCTCCACTCTTATCTCAGTTGCACATGTGCTTAGGAGCTGAGTACACAAGACTCACTCCCTGCCCCAGACACACAAAGTCGTACACCAGATTCAGGCACAAAAGGCGAAATACACTGCCAAAGAAATAGAGAAAGATTAGCATGCACCAGAGAGATTAGAAGTTAGAGATTAACAATCACCAGTGGGTCACAGACAGAACTAGTGTGGTTCATGAATTGATTCTGAGACAGAGTCTGGCAGAGAAAAAGAAACAGAGTGCTGTGGACCAAATCCTGAGTTAAAATCTATCCAGAAATAATGCTAATCTACATCTCTGGCCATTTTAGTGAGTCAGAGAGACAGGCTTATAGAGCAAGAGCGCCTTTCAGCATCATTAAGCTTCCAGCAATGCACCGCAGTCAGACACCTATGACCACATTGCCCTCTAATGTTTTCAGCCAGAACAGAGCATGAGCGTGTAGTTCTACAGGAACTCCAGCACTGTGGTCTTTTTAATGACCTTTATCCAGTCCAGGCCCAAAAGTTGACATTTTTAACACCAGCTGAACAATTGACAGTTGGGTGACATTGGGTCAAACACACTGAATTAGGTATTAGGTTATTAGGTACACCCTCACAAACACACTGTACACAGGTCACACTGTATCATCAGTTAGTGCTAAGTTGAGCACTGGAATTAATGAAACAAGTAGCACTTTTGCCATGTTTAGCATCTACCCAATGGCTTCTTTAACTGTTTCAAGGGTTCGCTGACAAGGTTGCAAAAAGCCAAGCACTACCAGTGATCTATGATCCCATGCAGGAAAACATGCACTGGAGCCAAATGTTTGCGTGCAAGCAAACAGAGGAGCCACAACGAACACATTACATCCAAATTCACCACTGGTCTGCAGAAACGTCTAATTCTACCACTTGTCTTGAATGGGCTACAACAGCAAAAGAGCACCTAAGGTGCTGACAGTGCCAGTGAAGAGCAAGAAAGCATGCCACAAGTGGACAAAGAAGAATTGGAATTTTAGAATTTTACAATATCCCAGTTTGATTTCGTTAAGCTCCGCCCTGTTTGAGGTCCACCGTACAGGCTGGGGAGGTAGTGTGATTATATGTGGAATGCTTTCTTGGACATTTTAGGGCTCCTGATACCTAAAGCACATCTGGATAGCGCAGAGTGTATCTGAACATCGCTGCTCACCAGGTTAATCCCTTCATGGCTACAATTTGGAGTCAGATGCACACACAATAATTCCGGCACGTGTCATTGCTGACTTGTTCCAGGAACATGACAGTGAGTTTTCATTGCTTCAGTGGCCAGCACAGATCCCAAATTTGAACCCTGGGATGAGGTGGAAAGAGAAATGATGGCAGTTTCCAATCGGCAGCAACTGTGCAGTGGGGTCATTTCTACATGGTGCAACATTTGTACACAGTGCATCCAGCACAGAAATCCACACTCATGCTGTTCTGAAGGCCAAAGGAAGTGTTTCATGTTAATACACGGTTGAACTGGCAAATCACTGTGTATCAGACCTCTTTTCCTCTGCATTATGGGCAGGTTAGAAAAAGGCCGTTTAGTGGTGGGCCGAGTGCCAAAAACCCAAGTATTTACTTGAGAGGGAAAGGAAAACTGTCCTGTGAGAAATATATTCAAGCAGTCATATCCAAGTCCCAATACGGGGAGGACAGCAAATACAGGGTTATTTAGATGTCTGAGGATGCCCCCTGGTGGTGAAAGTATGTAAGCGGAACGTGAACTCCTTTTTAATATACCCCTCTAAAAAGACCCTTCTTTCTTTCCTTTTCTTTCTATCTTTCTTTCTTTCGTTTTTCGAATGAACTCAGTATAGGAAAAGGCAAAACATATGCTAAACTCACAGGCTTAATATATAGTAATTTTACTATTCACCATATACTCAATTACAATGTACATCTGCGCGAATTATTAAAAAAAACGGGACAGTGTCCGACTGGAGCAGCTCTGGTATAACTTAGCTTATTATAACATTTATTTTAACATTTCTCAACCGCCAGGTGCCGCTTCAGGATAAACTATGCAGCGAGCGCTCGTCAGCTGCACAAAGTTGTTATAACAGTTTAAGCGGGCTTATTTTAAATGCTCTCTGTATAACTATGTATAGATTATATGAGCACAAGTAAATAAATATATGCCAGCAACAAACATTTGTTGTAAAGACTTGCTTTGCAACCCTGCCCCAAAACAAAATGCACAACAAAACATTACAAATATGTGTGGCAAGAAGAATTATTAGACAGCCTATCAAATGTGCAAATGGTCTAGAAACATTTAAAACGTCTCGCCTCTTAACATCAGTTATGTACAGTGATGCCCATGCAGTTTTTTTGTGTGTGTGTGTGTGTGTGTGTGTGTGCAGATTACAAACTTAACCAAACGAAAGTTATGTTTAACATTATCAGGAAGGAAATGCTTGTCTGTCTGCTGGTGAAGGAAAATCCGTGACGTTGATCAGAGTGTCGCGCGCTCCCGGCCGCCCGGCGCGTTTCTATCAGCTGTGCGTCTGTGCTCCGCCCGCGCGGCTCGTTCCCTCGCTGTGGCTCATACACGTGCTCACCTCTCGCTTCTCATTGGCGGAGCTGGAGAACGATGAGCTCATTGGTTAAAAATAGTCTCACTCTGTAGCTAAAAATAGCCGCGTATAAAAGGCCGGAGTTTCGCCGCGGCGAGCCGCACTACGCCGCCGGAACGGGGGAAGATCGAGACGCCCAGCGAAAGAGCGAGAAGAGGAGGAAAAAGGGCGTCGGCGCTGTCTCGCTCGAAAAAGACAGATGTGGAGAGCGCGAACCGCTTTTCAGACAGTCCGTGCTGGGCTGGGGGCAGCGTGACGAGTTCCTTCCTTCCTGAAGTGCATTTTTTTTTCACTGCTCTGAGTTGACTGCTTAAAGTGCGCTAGCTGAATCATAATATAGCGTGATCTGCCTTGTGTCAGATGATGTAAGTGAACAAAAACACAGCAAGCAGAACGAGTACTAAGGAGTACTAAGGAACGTTCTTTTGCTAAAGGTATAGTTAGGTGAACATATTCGCAGGCAATCAGACTTTCTCCGATAGTTGACTGGTTAGTTCTTATCCACTCTTGAACCAAATGCATATTTTCCAACCCATGATCTAAAATAATATGCTTACCAGTAAATCACTTTTCTCACTACAAAACCGAAGAAAAACGACTACATAAAAACACTAGCTACTTGTTAATTTAAAAAACCTCAAAAAACTATTACATATACTCAACCCTGTAGAGTCAGTATTTCTATATTTCAAGATCTTGCCAAAATAAAAACGCCTTGAATAGCATAACTCAATTTTGTTTTATGCTAAAAACCTGTCTGCAAAAAAAGAAACCCAAACTCAATCTGCAATATAATGTACATTTTACTGACGTCAAATGAACTTTATTTGACCAAATAAACTTTTAAATATTGTACAAACTTCAGTTATACAATTTTAGACCAAACAGTGCTGTTCCTTATAGAAAGTATTTTATTACATAAGATTACCAAGTATTGTTTACAAATGCAGTTCCAGTCATGACCGTGTACACACGTTAACACACGCTTGTATATACACATGTATGTATACATATCTATCCCCTTCCCATTCTTTCTACTTTTGAATGTTTTTTTTAATATTCCCAGTCTAAAACAATCCATAAAAATGACTTAAGATATTACAAATCATATTTACTTTTTCAGCCCTGTTTCATGGTGGTTTAAAAGTAATAATAATAATAATAATAATAATTGGCAGCTTAAGTCACATGACAGCATTTGGCAGCGATGGGAGTGGCTTTAATAACACAAAACTAAAGTAAAGCATCATAAAAACAACAAAGCAGATAAATCAATGTCCTCTGCATTTTTCTTAAATACTGATAAAACATTTATGACTAAATGAACAATTAAAAAATAAAATTAAACTAAATGAAAACTAATGTTCTGAGATTTTCTCTCTTTCTTCCAAAGCGGTTGGTGAGTCTGAGGAACAAGCGTGCTCCTACACACTTCTCTGCACCTCTTTCTGAGGTTTGAGTCCAGTGCTGTATGCTCACAGCAAAAGGCATTTGCTGTTCTTTTTGCCCCTTCGGGCTTGCAGTGCCGCCCTGGTGGCCATTTCAAATACTTCCCGCACGCCATCCTTTGTCTTCGCAGAGCACTCCATGTAGCCAAAAGCTCCAATCCGATTGGCCATATCCCTTCCTTCTTCAGCTTTTACTGGTTCCTATTGCATAACAGGTTTAAACATATACAATATCAGCAGACAAACCAGGCAAGAACCTACATTTGGTAGCATTCTGCTGTTAGTTGCTTTAGTGAATCAGACACACTGGTATTTAACTGATACATGCCAAGTTTTAAATTTTTCACATGCATTTCAGTATTCGCACACTATAAAATAATAGCTGAAATTAAAATGTACCCTATAATGTTTTTTAAACTGTTTTTATTGACACCCTACTATCATAACATGCAGGGAAAGCATTGTAAGTAGGACAAATCGTTTTGGCTCTTTATACCACAACTTACTTTCAGAACATACTCATTAACAAACTATAATTCCAGAACAGTTAAGAACAAATGCTATTATTTAATCCAAAATGAAGTTAAGGTAGCTCTTGGGATCAAACAATCATCTAGGAAAGTCATAAAGACCTTCACAAGAGCAATAGGGACTACAAAATTACAGGCTGCAATTGTGGAACGGATGTTAAATCTATCAGCACAGAGAGTGCTTGTTTGTGAGAGCTTGTGTGGCCGGGAAGGAATTCAATCAAGCGTGCTCTTCCAGAGAGTTCAAAGTGCATGTGATGCTGACCTGTTTCATCTTGGCTAGCTCTCTGCGTGTATGCTCATCATTGCGTAGGTCTTTCTTGTTGCCCACGAGGATGATGGGTACATTTGGGCAGAAGTGCTTGACTTCAGGGGTCCACTTTTCTGGAATGTTTTCTGCACAGACAGAGGTCACCAGAGGTTAAAGGTTAGATGCAGACTAGTTCTAAAAAGCATTAGCTCTGAAATGACACTGGTCTGTTGAGCCTTAAGTAAATTACCACATAGCGCAATGAAGAAAAAAAACAAGAAGCTCAAATGTATTTGAAATAGAGAAAAGCAGTTTGGTTGTTGACTAATTTCATTCATTGTAATGGTTCATTATGCCATCCATTTTAATATGGTTTGCAAAAATATCTTTTGACACTTTTAATCTTAAGTGTATGTAGATGAAAGACAAATAATCATATGGAAAACTGAGATCCAAAATAACCATTACTTTTCTCATGACATTGCCTGGCACCCTAAATCACTGTGTGGAGCTCTATTACTAAGGCACACACTGAGAAAGGTCACTGGGCTGTGTCCAGCTTACTAATCGTAATGCTGCAGCAAACAAAGCAAACCCTAAACAGCACAGAGACGGTCATTGGGCTACTCAGATATTCAGAGGCAGAGGAAAAACTGCAGCTGTGCTGGCAGTAGGGCGTTTTCCTTATGAAATTAAACCGAGGACTGTGAGAAAAGTGAGTTCAAGTAAAACACTTCAACTGTATATACTTAATTTAATGTGGGGGAAAAAAGAGAGAAAGGCACCTAAACTGTCTGGACTGTCAATGGAGAAGCACATGAGAATGACATCTGTGTCTGGGTAGGAAAGGGGGCGGAGCCTATCGTAGTCTTCCTGGCCTGCAGTATCCCAAAGTGCAAGCTCCACCTGAAACACAAATCAGTCGGCACAAATGGAACCACTAGAAACACTTACAATGAAATACACTTATGAAAAGACAATTTACAATCAACTCTTGAAGCATAGTCAAATGACAAATCATAAGTAAATGAAGTATGACAGGCTGATCTACATTGATGGGATATTTGGTCCAAACTCACAGGAATCTATTTTAAATTGGCATCACCCTTCAGAGAGTCATGCTGGAGAAGCAATAAGGACATCACTCTAAATAGAGATGTTGAACCAGGGCAGTGGAACTCAAAATAAGCTTAAATCAAAGTGCTCTAGTGGACAGGAGAAGCATCAGTAGCCAGTTAAACTGGGTTTGAGGGTCAGAAAACCAATTTTTTGAGTCCCAATTTTTTTAACATTGTAGGCACAGAAAGCTCAAACAACTCCACATACATGCTTAGATTTATATCTCTCCAGACTACAATTCCATCAGAGGCATATTGTTCTACTACCTTTAAGAGCTACACAACAGCTAACATGGAAGCCATCATGAAGCAGACCCATCTTGTTAATGCTGATGGGTAAACAACAAGTCAACTGGCTAGCATGCTCCAGTTTACTGTAACTGGATGTTTGGGGAAATGTAGCTAAATAAGTATCATATGGGCAACAAACATATGGTGATATTTATTCATTTGTAAGGGTTAGGCCAACAGGATCGTAGGCAATTAGGTCACCCTTATTTTGTGTTATACCTGTACTACGTTGCTGAAAAAAAAAAACCCTTGACATTTTTAATTACCTTTCCAGCATTGCTTTACTAACAGTTAGTTATAATCACCAGCTGCTTATACCTTGAAACTTGACACACAAAATGATTAAGCTGATATTACTTTATATGCATCATATATCAATAATTACCAATTTCTTTGCTTTACTGAATGCAACAGGTGTATAAAATCAGTACACGCGCAAGTACACACGCACGTCCTTGACAACCCCCCCCCCAAAAAAGAATGCACATTTATAGTGGGGCTATGGCGAATATTCATACAGCTAGAGTGTGCATGCTTATGTGTATGTGCACTGCATGCATAATGAGTACATTTTGTGGCATCAAGTCAAGTTAGATTAAGTCAATGTGTGAATGTGTATTCACCTGTTTGCTATCCACTTCAATGTCTGCCACATAGTTCTCAAACACGGTGGGTACGTAGACTTCAGGGAACTGGTCTTTACTGAAGACAATAAGCAAACAGGTTTTACCACACGCTCCATCTCCCACTATTACCAGCTTCTTACGGATTGCTGCCATGCCTGCAAAGCACACACACACACACACACACACACACACACACACACACACACAC
Source organism: Electrophorus electricus (assembly GCF_041902795.1). Lineage (NCBI taxonomy): Eukaryota > Metazoa > Chordata > Actinopteri > Gymnotiformes > Gymnotidae > Electrophorus > Electrophorus electricus. The sequence continues at coordinate 8,997,950 of NC_137521.1, read as the reverse complement.
ACACACACACACATTAGAGACACAATCTGCAGCATCCTCTCAGCAGGGGATAGTTGCTATGGTTCCAAACACACGCATCCATTTGTCAGAGCCGCTTATGCACAGACCTACTGGTACCCTGCGGTGAAGGGTGTCAATCACACACAATGGCCTCCTCCATGGAATCTCTACACAACACATCACACTTTCAAAAGGTGGCCTTACAAACAATTACCATAGTCTCTTTATCCCTGGTCATTAGTACAGTAAATGATGACATGCAAGGATTTCAAACATCTTTAATTACAATAACATAAGATATCCTTACCAAGTGTCTACCATACAGTGTCTACATATAAGACCTAGAAATAAGCACACTTACATAAGCTATTAATAAACACCTGCACAAGCCATTAATAAACACCTGCACGACACTCTCAAAAATTGTTTACATGAACCAATGTGGATCTCAAATAGAATTTGAGGTTTCCTTATTTATAAATAGACAAAAGTTCCATCAAGTTCACAACTTAAATTTCCTAACTGTATATCACACACCTAAAGGCATGATTCCAAAACAGACAGCACACTATTAAGCATGTGTGCCATCATGTGCTCAAAGACGCTACTAAACAGGCAGCTCATCAGGTAAGGTATTAGAGTAGTACTCAAAGCTGCTGGTTCAAGTCCCACTGCTACCAAGCTAACACTGGCGGGTCTATGTGCAATGCCCCGAACCTTCAAATGCTCAAGCTGTAGTCAGTCTCACTTTGCACAAAAGTGTCTGCTAAATGTTATAAAAGTAAATATTTAATAAAAGAAGTCTTTAATAACAGCCCTGGAAACCAAAAGACTCAGTTTGGCAGGACCTAATAAAGTAACACCAAACAGTAACACTACCAGGTCTGAGAGTACTTGATTTTTTGTTCATTTCGTATTTAAACACGCTCTACATAAACTGTGGGCTCAGAAGTAAAACTGAAAACATTTTAAAACAAAAAACCCCACAAAACACCCCCACCCCCAACAACCATAAAAAAGCCCAACATACTCGGAGGTCCTTCAACTCCTTCGGGTTAAGATGGCGTCAAGGAAGCAACAGATGGCTGTACAAACCGCGCCGGATCGGCCCTATATCACTTGCGAACAAACTACACCTTTACATGCTGGTGTAATAGTCAATAATTACAAGGAATTGGTTAGTAATAAAGATACTGGTTAAGGTAGCTAATACAGCATCTCAGCTCCGTGAGCTGGTCCCCACGCCACCAAAGGCAATACTAAGATAGCTAGCTACATTTCACCCTGTAAGCACAAGATTTATCTTTAGAATGTATACGACCGTCCAGTCTCGCCTTTATTCTATATCATACTACAATAATCTATATTTATTTAATGTTAAAAGATGTCGTTAAGTCGACCTGATTGTTCAATGTCTAAATAGATCCCATACTATTTGATTTGAACAAGCGACGGATAAGGTTAGCTAGGGTTAGGTTAGTTTGTTCACTGCATAGAGGAGCAGCGTACAGTAGCTAACGAATCTACATACGTGAACACAGCCTTCCTTCATGTTTAAATAGCTCGCTGTAATGTCAAAACATCTATATGCGCACAGATTGTGTGTATATATATATATATATATATATATATATATATATATATATATATATATATATATATAATGAATAAATATATATATATATATAAAATGTTTGAAGACAACATTTTGCCGCACTACAGACACATCCATACATAGCTAGGTTAGCTAATCGCTAGCTAGCTAAGTAACAAGATCTAGGTTAGATAAGAGATTTACCAATTTACTTTATTAACTGGCTAACTAGTTATCTAAATAGTCGTCCAAGTGTCACAAAACAGACTCTCCGCATGATTTGACTAACTTACATCGTACAGGCCCAGGTAGGCGATTATTTTATTTATCTAAGCTAAATAGCTAGTTAGCTAACAAGCGAAATGACTTAACCGGCAATGTTTTGTGCGATTTAAAGTTAATACGTCCATCTCCCTAAAGCATTCAAATGAGTTCCATATACTTTCCAAAATGTACGAGATAATTGTCTATTATACATCTGCAACTTTACCCACAATGGACTAGTCAGCAAGCCCTACAACAGACAACAATGAACCAAACTAACATTAGCTAGCCTCAGCTGGGAACTAAGGCAAGCTATTGCGGTCGCACTTGCTGAGAAGTCGTCTTACCACAGTTCCGAAATCAGAAGTTCAAATCAGCCATCCAATGTCAAATCCAATTAGTAAAGTTTATGACAGATACTAATTGTCATAAATTCAAATATTAAGTGATCTTACTTGAATCTTAAATTCCTATAAGCTGTTTTCCAGCAGTTGCGTTCCTTCGCCGACACTAGCCTCTTCTGCCAGATACAATGAATTGCGTACGAGTACGCGCAGAGGGCGGGCACTCGTGGGGGAAGGGATGGCGGGCACGTTTATGAGCCACGCCTGCGCGGGCACGCGGGGCGGGGATTGCTTTATTTATCCTGTATTTATAGTATGGACAGTTTAGAGTTTACGTAAGGTATGGACACTGGATAAAGGACTGACAACACCTACTGTGTTCTGGGATGAGCGAAGTTCAAAAGTTGTCTATCTGTGGCAGCACGTCATACTGTAACACATTCAATTAGGAATATAATTTTGGTTTCACCGTTAACATTGTTGGCCATACAGAGTGTTTTTAAATCTTTTTTTTTTCTTTCACTTCCAAGCATTACAGCCTAAAAAAGCCTCGGGTCTTAACTCCAAAAAACACACACACACACACACACACACACACACACACACACACACACACACACACACACACACACACACACACACACACAGAGCTAGCTAACGGTCTTCATAGTACTGCCAAAGAACTGGTAACAGCTATGGGATTGTTCCCACTGTGGCAACCAACTGGTATTTTATGCTGTTGCTCTACTAAACGTCAATTGCACCATCTATTGGTCAGAGCGCTACATTACACATGAAGGCCACTGTCACTAACAGAGCAGTTATGACTGAGTTAATTCAAATAAAGTACAAGTCTGAGAGTTGCATTCGATTAAAAGGGAAAAAATGAGCTTCAAGTATCCTGACAGCATTATGAAATTTCATCACATCTCCTTACTTTTTTTCTTATGACAACCTGTTTTAAATATCTTATCAGGGTGTGAATGAATTTCATCTATTAGTAGGATATTTCCTGTCCTTCACTTTCCCTTTTATCCTATATATGCATGGCTGACATTCTCCTTTAAGTGAACATCAAAAGATTTTTTTTTCTTTTAGAAAATAACAGCAAACTGATTAAAAATGAATTGGTGCACGTTAATTGATAAGTGGTTACGAAGGTCTTATTTTCTGGTGTGTGGAAGCCACAGGATCAGCATCATGGTTTCAGATTATATGGTGGGTCAAAAAGCTATGGGGCTGGTATTCAAGAAGCTTTCTAGCATGAACATCATCACAAAATGCAAAAGCAACTTAAACACTCTTTGCAAGTTAAACTTATGTCAGTACAAAAAAGGCAAACTTTGGAACAGATCAGATTTAAAAACCACTTACATAATTATTGGTGTCATAAACTGACCAAAAAGCTGAATGAATGGTGCAGAAAACAGGAAGGACCTGGGCCTGAGTTAGAATCACCTCTTATTCCATATGAAATCACTCACACACACACACACACACACACACACACACACACACACACACACACACACACATTTTCCCTCCATACATTTAGGAACAATTCACGGCTTATTACGTGTTGTTTACTTCATGCCCCCCCCCCCCAAGTGCAAACATTTCTAGAGACAGTTACATGTTCACACTATGAGTGAAAATTTGATCATTCCCTGAAGAGCAATGACATGATGAGGGGCAAAGAATTTCTCCATACACTCTTTTATTGGAGACAGAAAATTAGAGCTGGAGCCTGAAAGAAAAAGCCTCTAAGTCACTGAGCAATGGTAAGAAATAAAAAGACTCACCCAAAGAGGGAAAATGATTAGCAGGAGATAATTATAAATGCAAACAAAAACAAAAACTATTCTTGAAAAATCCAACTAGCTATTATAAAACAACTAATCCAAATTTTTTAAGAGCCTTTCCTCTGTTTGTGAACATCACTGTCAAAAGTATGGCAAGAAAGTGTTTACAAAAACCTAATTATTTTTCCCTCTCAATATCTACTTTATCTTTCCCCAAACACAGAAAGAATGAAATAAACTGTAAGGTGACTTCATGCATGTGAATGTTGTACTCTTATGCAACCCAGTACTGATGCCACAAAATACCCAGATCAACGTATCTCATGTGTACCACTGGCTTTACAATGTCCATACATTTATTTTCATTTTTAGAATATAAAAGTGGTCAACTGATCCCAGATCCTTTCTCTTGTTCTAAGAGGCTTTTTACAGTAGTAAATACTAGTATTTGTTGTATTGCTATTGTCCGTGAAAACCACTGAATACAAACATTTTTCTTACTTTTCTTTCCTTGGTCACACGCCACCAAAAAGACGGCTACAATAGTTATAGCCTAGAGGTGCGTCATCCACAGGACATACTTGCATGTCCCGGAATTGGCATGTTTCTCTCTCACAGATGGTAATGGAAATATCCTAAAGGCACATAGCACCACAAACAGAGGACAGCAAATGTCTCTAATGTAACACAATAAACATGCAGTGTATGTGAATGTCTTCATTTACATTAACTGTGTCTCAGTTTAAGGCTACAGGATTGCTGGTGGATTAAAAAAAAAACGTATTAGAATTTTTTTTAGTGTGAATAAAAGTCATGTTCTGACTAAATGTCAACAAAATGGAACCTTATTTTTTGCAAACATAAATAATCTGCTTTTGTGATCCAAACATTAGAGAAGTACGAACTATAAAACATTGCTGCACTGTAGAGGCAGTGCACCAGTACAGACACAACACTTGTTCCAAACAGAAAAAAACACTAAAACTGACTTGGTCATATAATAGAGATGCACCAACTGCAAAGTAGTTTGTGAGTAAAGTTTAGACACTTCAATATTCTGCATCCCTGACACACGCACTGCTCGATTTTCTACTCAGGCAGTTTATTTCTTAATGTGCATCTGACAGTGCATATGCATAAATATTTTAAATTGAAATTAAATGTTTTGAGGGAACAATGAAAGAGTCCAATGCTCTGGTTTGTCCTAAGCAACCACCTAATACAGAGCCGACGATGGGAAAAGATGTCTCCCTTTCATAAATATATGCAGAGGAAAAAGCAACAGAAATGTAAGTACAAACACCTCAAAACAACAACCTGCCAAATAGAGTGCAGCTGGGTTTGATCTATCCTCCTCTCAGACACTGGGAGATATACAGCTCTTGGCCGTTGGCAAAGCAGCTTATGTTTAAAAGGATGTTCTCGTAAAGTGTCATGTCACCGAGGAAAAAACAAAGCAGCCTTGAAATATCCATGCGAAAAAGGACTTATGCTGTAAAAAGAGGTAAACTGCTGCACTTCCTGCTGCTGGGAGAAAAACAAAATAAAACAGACAGACACTCAAACAAATTGAGCAGAAGCCAAACGCAGAGCTTGTAGCCCATGTAAAGTGTGAGTAATAAGCCCCAGCAGCAGTTTAAGCATTTATTCAAAAGGAACACCTCTCAGAAACCTTATGCACACATATACATGTATACACATATACAAAACACACAGCACCCCCCCCCCCCCACCTAGACGCATACAAACAAAACAAGGACGGTTTAATGTTTGTACAGTGAGAAAGAAGGGGGCGAGGGAAAACGTGAGTGCCACAGAGCCACAGATACAGAGTTTCAGGAAGGTCCAGAGTTCTTTTATACTTCATCAAAGCTGAGTAGATCAGTGTATTTGTTGGCTCGTTTGTGTCAGGGTGTTGTATTTGTCATGACTCATCAAGATTTACAGAAACCACGTATGGCAATTCATCTTATTTTCGTGAGAAAATTATGGCATGAGGCCTCGCATACCTTCAGCAGGTATTGTGATTGCATCTTTAAATTCAAAGGGTCAAATGTGAGGTTTTTTTTTTGTACTCTGTAAGTACAAGGTATGTGTGTGCATGTGCGTGTGTGTTATGAGTTAGCAGGGGCATCTTCAAAGCTTATAATGCTGGACTCCGGCCCTGTGGGATTCTGGGTGGTGCTGGGAGCTGGCGGTGAGGGATCTCGAGCCGGGAGGAGAGGAGCATCAGTCCGAATCTCGTCAGTATCGTCATCTTCTTCATCCTCCATGCTGGGCCAGGAAGACTGGTCCTCCACTCGCTTTAGGCGTTCGTTCAGAGCTTTCAATGCCAGTTGCCTGAGGACCCAACATAAATGTCACATGGAAGTAAAACGGATTTGTAATCATAAATGTAAATGTATGAGTTTATGTAATTATTTACACCAACTTGCACAGCCCACAATATTATTGCCAAAAACATATGACTGTAGCTTTGCATTCTTAGCCTTGCTAAGGTAAGTGTTATGGCAATAAAGCCCTTAAACTTAAAATTTACAGAACTTGAGTTTCTTCTTACACCAAGCATGACAACGCTGTATCATAAGTCTTCCAAAGTTTAAATAAAGAAGGTACATCAGGGTCAAAGGGAAGATTAAATAAAGTCAGTTAAGGATTTACATTTATAGCATTTAGCTGAAGCTTTTATCCAAAGTGATTTACTGAGTCGCTTACTGATTATGACTGAGTACAACTTGAGCAATTGAGGGTTGATCAGGGGACCAACAGTGGCAACTTGGCAGTGGTGGGGCTTGAACCAGCAACCCTCTGATTACAAGTCAAGTACCTTAACCACTGAGCTACCGCTGCCAGAATTCTGAAGTCAATTGGGTTTTCCAGATACAGAAACCACAGTAGTGGTCTTGATAAAATTGAAGGCTTTCCAACTTATCAGACTACTTAATAGGCTATACTACCAAACACTAACATTAGGTTCATTATATCCATTACAGCTACAAAATTTAACATATATGAAACTTGCTGTAATGCATCCTTTTACCTGTATCTTTTTCAAGGTGAGCAAAAACCAGATGATATGATTGATGATCTGGAGGTATTTTTTAAAATGTTGAATATGTTAAAACTGAGTTTTCCAATTAACAGACTGCTTTCCAGTGTCACCAAAATCTCAGGAAAATTAGTATGTAATAACTACATAATGTACATTATAATTTGAGGAAAAAACATGCACCGACAACATGATAATATACCAAAGGAACTAGAGATTTAGAGAGCAAAAGAAAAGGAGCGCATAAACCCATTGACGACATACAAACACTGAACAGACAGAACTATTCTCAGACCCATGTTCCCTTTAGTTTTGCTGCTCACATTCAGTAATAACCTTACCGTCTCCTCTCGGCGTCCTGGGGGTCTGTGCCTGGCAGGCTGATGGTGATGGAGGATGGTGCTCCCACATCGTAACGCTTCACCATTTTCCGACACACCTTCACTTTGACGAGGGCAGTGTGCACGAGGCCGGCGACGAAGCCCACGGCTGGCTGCAGCGCCTCCGGAAAGAAGGAGGCAAAGGCGAAGTGGTCCGACATGTCACCTCGCCCACGGCTGTGCCTCTGGTAGAAGCGCAGATACACCCAGCCAGCTAGAGCGCCGTAGCCACAGCCGGCTAGTGGCGCCGAGCTGTCCAACAGGCCGGCTAGCCGCAGGATGGCCAAGGCCAGAAGGGCCAGTGCCGGGGCTGCCTTAAGACGAACCTGTGGCACCCGAAGTACGGTTGAGTCACCCGAAGTCTGCTTCAGAGCCACCAGAACGCCACCCAGAAATGTCGGTGAACCATACACGTGCACTGCAAACAGGTATCTTAGGTCAAAGGTGGTGGCATAGGTAAGCACGTAGGAGAGGCCAGAGAACAGCCCGGCAGAAATGTTCACCACAGCGAAGAAAATGAGCAACTCCAGAGCCCCCCACAGAGGCTCCAGCAGTCGCCCGGCGACAATCACCGTGCCGACATTCACCGCCACACCCCACACATGCTGCTCCACCATGGGGTGGGTCACCAGAGTCCAGATCCAGAAGTTCGGTGGGAAAAGGTAGCCAGGTGTGACGCCAAGTACAACGTGTGTGTTTACCTCCCACGAAATGAGGTACAGCAGAAGCACAGTGGCGCAGATGGACTTCACCACTACACTGGTGCTGGCCAGAGCAGTCAGGAAGTGCTGCTGTGCCACAGGAAGGTAACGGTTCATGTTTGATTGTTTTGACTTTTCCTCGCCACACACCAGAAACCGGCTGAACGAAGGCCCACAGCGATCAGTGGCTCTGATGCTGTTGATGTGAACAGAGCCGGGGAGAGACGATGGCAACTTCAGACCCTAACATCCACAGGCAACACAGCAGCCTCATCCAAAACAATGTACGTTTCCTACATTGAGGAGACAGATGAAATGAAATGAGTTACATCTTGACTGAACATAAATCAGATTAGTTTTAATTCAAAACACATCAATGGTAACACGAAAAATACTTTAAAGTAATAAGTAGCCCTTGGTGCAGCCTAACTTGCAGCCAGTTCCAACTTATAGGAATTTACCATGTATCACAATTAAAACATTGTTAACAAGGTAATTGTTTACACACTGAATATCCACTCAACACCTACAACTTTCTTGGTGTACTTGTAAGTACAACGTCACTGCTTAGTTTCTCTAACAATAACGTCACTCTTTGCCTGCTAGATAGCCAAGTTAACAATTCGGCGAAGCGCTTGACCAACTATTCCTAAGTTCATCAGTCTTTCTGGATGGCTTAGCTAGGTACTCGGTTTTGGGTTTCATATTTAAGATAACTAGGCTAGCTAGCTAATCGACTTAAGATAAGAGAAGTAACATAACTACAGAAAACTGACACATTATCACAAACAGTTACTTGTGTATTTCTGGTATGAATTAACACAGCTGTTCATTTGCTCAGTCAGCTAAGATAGCTCCAAAGCTACGTTGACATTTGCTTCCTACATTCAGTCTGCTGCTAACCGCTAACAAGCTATCTAGCTAGGTAACACTTAGGAACTTTAACTCACCTCCCAGCACCTTTTGAAACATTTTTTCCAGTATCAGTTTGACAGTGGAACAGTTTTAAGCAGACGTTTACGTTTTAAGCACTTGCCCTCTTATCGGCAAGATAAACAGAGGAAAGTCCAACATCAATAACTTGCTCCTGAGACATATCCTCTCATCTCGGCCTAGAGTCCACAAGTTAGCCCGGGGATTTCCTTTGCCAATAGGCCTCCAAATAGTGTTTTGCTCGACAGATCTACATGAACCTCACAAAACCAGTCCGGCGTATCTGTTCAAAGTTATATGTCCGTTCTGTGTAGTGTAAAGATTATAGATTGACGTCTGACAGCAATGCACTTGCTTAACTCCTAGTCACTCCCAGCTAGACAGTTACTAGTACGACAAAGAACAAACGCCAGATTTGCAAACGTCATCATCGACCATCAAAAACGTGAGTTTATGGCCGTGCTGAACTGATTTCTGGGAAACGTAGTGCGTAAGCAGGGAAGGCTGCGCCTCTAACACTAGGAAGGTCGGTTTTCCGTTCTACAAAACCACCGTGCATCTACTGTAAATTCTAAATGGAAACTGCAGCTAATTTACTGCCGAATTCTGTGCTATGGGAGAATGTTTTAAGGGGCAATATTTAAATAGTCTTTGTGTCCTGAATTATTTTCGATCACAGTTGAGCAAGGTAAAGTAAAAAGTAAAGACTCAAATCTAAAGCTTGCTCAAAAATAAGTGAAATATGACAAAGGTAATTAAAAAAAAAAGTATACTTAAAATACACTTGCATTCCACGCCGATTGTGATGGAATGTTACTATCAATTTAATACTGTGACAGTTTAATGCAGTTTAATAAGTTCTTCGTAGACAAATAGGCTGATGTAAGCCCATCACTACTGAATCTAATAGTTATTACATGGCAGAGAGCAAAATGTCACAGAGTGATGATTAACTGAGAGGGAAAACTGGGGAAACAAGCCATGTCAGATGCTACAGTCTTCATTTGTCATGTTTTAGGGCTCTCCTCCTTATCGCCTTAAATCTGCTACTCTTCTCTGTTTCTCTCTGTCACTGACTCTCTTTGTCTTACAACATTTGTTCATAATTTGTAATACCACACTTTATTGTGCACTTTGTCTTTCAGTCTTCCTTTACTGTAATAGGTGTAGGAACCCCTATGCTTTGGGAAACTCTGTGTATACCTGCATAGGAGGCAGTATTTTTCCCTGATAAGCTTGCATTGCTTAAGGGTTAGCCTATGCTGTTTACAACAGCCAGAACTCAAGGACCATTCGTTGGCTATTACGGCTTCATAAAGCAGTATGCATTCCCTTTTTTTCTCTTTACATGCACAAAACACATACACAGACACCCACACACGCACGCACGCACACAAACAACTTGAGCTAATAATATTTGATAATGTATATACAAATACCTCTCCTTGTTTAGTCATTCTGGTTGCACCCTTGCAAAACAATGACATTTCTCTGTATGTGTTAAACTTGTACATATATTTCTGCCAAATTAATGATTAAGAGCACTGAGGCATGGTTTGACTGATGCCTTTTCTGTGATTATTATTTCCTCCTAATCCTGGTGTTCAGTTCTTTATCAAAGAAACAGTGATTTGCAGGTGACTGTGGCAAGTCCCTTTGTTTTGGTACAAAAATGTTTATGTGTTTTAGAGGGTTGCTGTGCCCTGCTCTCACAGACACACAATAGCTGCTTTATGGTCTGTCAGATAATATTCTCCTCCCTCCTTTATTTCTCACTTGTTCTCCAAATGGTTTCATGCAGGCAGGCCAGACCTCATAGCCTAAAGCTATAGCATTGCATTCTCATGTAGCATCCCCATTCTCCTGGAGTTTTGATTTATGCATTTGTGTGTGTGTGTGTGTGTGTGGAGAGGAACTGGAGATTAAATACCTCACTGAACGCAACGAGACCACATGCTGACAGAGATTATGTGAAACAGGGCAGATCTGCTATTGGAGTGCTATCAGATGGTCCAGAGAAATGATTTCTGAGTAAAGGAGATCCAAGACAGCCTCAAGAGACACTCGCTGCGGTCTGCACTAGTTGCTTTCTGTTTCCAGTGTTCAGCCAGTGGACCACAACTAATGGACTTTCTACTTGGATATACATGTATAATAAATTCTGGAACTTTGTTGATATTTTGCATTTTCAGAACAGAGTGATTGTTATGTTGCTATGTGCTCCATTAGTTCCATGTTGATGGCTATACTGTAGGTCCATTGATAGGATAATATATGATCGGATGAGCAGAGAGGAAAAAGAATTTGCACTGAGCTGTATAATGCATGAGGACTAGGGATGTCTATACTAAAGGAGCATTTGTAGTATGCATCACTAAAACAACATATACAGGTCTGTATCCCCATTACATCACTAGGGCACTGACAGTTATACACAATGTGTCTGTTACGAACTCCAGGAACCACGCTCATCCTCGCACTGCTACGCCTACCTCTTCTCATTGACATCTTCGATCTGGTGCACCGGAGTACTAATTACACATCTAATAACTATTCTCCTCATTACTGCTCCCTTATTTAAGCCCCCCCCGCACTCTCTTCGCGATTCCCATGTTGCATACTGAGCATTCCAAATACATGTTATTCTTCTTGGTTTCTGAATGTTGCCTGTGTTTCAGACCTCATCTCATGCCTGAGCCCTGGACGCTTTCCGGACTCTACCCCATGTTTTCAACCTTGGACCGACCTGACTATGAGTACCTACCCTGTTACTTCAATAAAACCTCTAGCATTTGGATCCTCACCCTCGTGTTTGTGTGCATTCATAACAGTATCACAATAACACATCACTTCAGGTATGCTTATTTCCAATTTTTGATAGTTTCACAAATTCTGCTGGCAATTTATTCTAGCAGGGCAAGCTTTAGTTCATGCTAAATGCAGCGTTCGCTGTAGTAGCATTTAACAGCTCACCAAAGGTGTGAAAGCACAGCAAACTATAGGCTATAGGCATTCTAACCATGTGCTTGTTTTGTCTTTGGGAGATGAATGTCAGGTGCACCAGCTCATGTTCCACATTTCCCCATCTTTTACTCAACTTATCCTTCACCACATCAAACTGGTTTTCCTTTGGTTCTGACAGTCATCAGCAGACACTGATCCAGGTCACCAGCTCAGTGTAACTAGAGATCTACTAAATGGGCCTCAAATCCAGAACCTATTGCACTACAGCTGAAGAGGGAGGCACTGCTCTCATCTGGAGTCACAGGAGAGCACCTTCCAGTCTGGCCTGCGGCTGCGTCAGCTTTGCTACGTTACATATGCTTCACGTTCCATCTCCGAGCTAGGCTTGGGGAACAAAGTCATACGCTACAGCTAGGGCCAGAGCTTACAATTCCACCGTGGAAGTCATGTTTCGTAAGATGTGATCTCATGGACACAAGTTTAGAAAGTGTTCCTTGTACATCATAAATTACAGTTGCTAGGTAAATATGCAGTCACCTTGAAATGTAGGTGATGGTCGTAACATATTCAAAGACAATCTTATTTCTGATCCTCATCCTTCATTTAGGGCCTCCATTCTTCTGGCTGAGACTCATGACAAATACAAGCAAGCATAACAGATAAATGCTCATTATTTCTCCCAGCTTCGCGTCTCTGGAGCAATTGCTACCTGTTTGCTAATTATACTTCACACCTGCTCCTTATTTGCAATACAAACGGCAGAAGACTGACTGCCTCCTTCGGCGAAGTGCACAAATAAGCCGCATTGTACGGAGTTAATTGAATGTGTCACATCAAATGTAGCGCACACCAGTTCCATTTTTGCGCACATCGTGTCTCTCATGGTTCCGACCCTGTTGTGCTAGCTCTTAGCAGGGTGGTCGGCGAGACAGGCACGGAGTGAATCACGTTAATGAGGGAGTGCTGAGGAGAAAGGAGAGCTGAGAAGAAAATAAGAAATTAACTTGCATTGCTTTCAGGACACTGAGGCTGAATGCCAGCTCAGCCGTCTAACCAATCCCCTGAGCTCAATCAGAGTGCTGGAACCAATGCAACCTCCACCTCCCCGCTCATCTAGAGGCCCCCTGCATTCTTTGTATTTCTTCTCACATGTCTGCCCATGCATGCCGCCGTAAGCCTTTAGTACTATGTAGACCTTGCGTTGGCTTTTGATCCCTTCAGGTTGACACTGCCCTCTTTTGGTCTGCCTGTGTTATTACATAATAAGTTGAATATAGAATATTGACTGCTGGCTCTGCTTCTTAAAGACAGCAGACAGTGCCCAGACAGATCCCAGCTCTGGTTTTCCAAATTCAGTACCTTGGTTTCTATGATCAATCTTGTAGTAGGAAGTAGTATGGGAAATAAGTACGGTAGTACGGTACATGTTCAGTGGTTATAATCCTCAAATAATTATAATAGATATGTTAATTACAAAGCTCTTTCCATATTAGTACAACCTATTTGCATTTGCTGACATTTCTAGCCATTTAAAAGGACACTTTTACCACAGACAAATGTATGTAAATGCACATTCACATTCTTCTGGGCCTTTACCTCATGCAAGGAGCAAAAGAGATGGTCTCTGGTGATAGCAGAAAGCCCAATTTCGACACTGTCTCGCAGTCATGGAGAGAAATGTGCCAGTCTCCTCAGCGAGCTCTAATAGCATTGGCAGGTCCCATTCTCCCACCTCATAAAAATGCTGATGACACCACGCCGGATGGGACTGTATCATCCTGGATGGAGCCTGTAAATGGCACAGGCAGTCTGAGGCCATGGGTGAGCTGGGAGCAGGGAAGGCCTCCTTAATGGGCAAAATAAATGGCCACTCAGATGGCTGCACAAACACCATTTGTCCTCTCTTGAAATCCCCCCTGACAGTCAATCTTTCCCCGAGCTAATGTTCCCATCTGAAGCCAACACCATTATAGATTTATGGATCCAGGTGTCCATACCTACACCTCATATCTGCAGGTGGTGGGGTATCAGGCCACTCCTACAATTTACACCTAACTTTGCGCCGGACTGCAAAAAGCGTCCTGCAGAGGCCGAACAGGAAGCCCATCAAACTGTCTTCTCTTCTCTTCATTAATCCTTAAGTCTTTGTTCTAAGACATCCAATCCTTGCTAATGCAGAACAAAGTAGCTCTGTAATCTCCAGAAAGTTTCCTAATTGAGTATAAATTGTGAAATGATTTTGAGAACCTAAAGGAGATTATTCTCTTTATTTAATATTTAGTGACCTCTGGAAAGCATGTACTGAAGTAACCCTAAGAAAGAACTTTTTTTCTCCTCACATTACTCAATATAGCAGAGGACTCAGAACCAGACTTTCAATTACATTTCTAGACTTCTGATGCCACACATGACACTAGCCGTGACATGTCACAGTCTGAAGGGAAATGACGACTACCACGTGAAATGGGGCGATGAAAACAGGGGTCGCCCTCATTCTCTTCCTTTTTCCTCTCCTCCTTTTCCTCCTCTTTTAAGTCTCCCATCTGTTTTTCCACTGGGGGGGTCTGTTCCCGCTATCACAATCACATCCTGCCAGTTCTGCCTGTCCTTAGATTACAGGAAAACAACTGGTTAAACACATCACTCCGTTCTGTTTACCTGGCCCTTCAGACCTTATTTACTGGGCCCTCCCTAAACAGATATAGACTGCCATCATTTCACGCTTGTGTATTAGTTCACAAAGAGTCATTCAGGTCAGCAGCTCATTTCATGGGTATGCATGTGTGAAATCTAGTGAAATACTGATTTAAGTAACTAAAAAGGCCTTAGCAAATCAGACTTAAGTAAAAAGAGCTTCTGTCCAGAACATTATAAATTGGTATGTATCTACCAACATTTTCATTTCAGTCTAAGAAAAGATTGGTAAATCCATATTATGACCCACCCATTTGAGTAAACACATTTGCTCTATTTGCATCCTTAACTTCATTATTCTACTGCTCTTCTATACCATATCCAGCTTATCCATCCTCTTCTATACCATATCCAGCTTATGTCATTTCAGTCTTTAATACTGTTAAGTGAAGCTTGTCTGCTAACATGTAAATGTGTTTACCCCACTCTGAGAACATTTCTTAATGATAAAAACCAGTGAGGCTGTTGTGGAAACATGCATGTGTGTGTATGTGTGTGTGTGTTTGTGTGTGTGTGTGTGTGTGTGCGCGCGTGCATGCGTGCGTGCGTGTGTGTGTGTGTGTGTCTGTGTGTGTGTGTGTGTGTGTGTGTGATTTAAAAACTCTACTTTGGACTCCACACTGATGATAACTCAGTCTCAAGGCCCCTAAAGATGACCTAATGATGGATGTTCATACAGTGGCAGGAAATGTTATCTGTGGCACAGTAATGCCACACACCTCACATATGCACACACACATGCACACTCACCCACACTGAAACATGCACACAAGCACACCCACACCCACCCCCCAAACACACACACACACACACACACACACACACACACACACACACACACACACACACACACACACACACACACACACACACACAGGATCTTATCCCAGAAGCCTCCAGGGGTGCTAGATAGGGGATGCTATTTAAAAGGTGCTGGCACTAACTCCAAAGGTAGTCAGATGTAATAGAGCATGCTGGGCACTCCTGTTGAGATACCGCCACAGGACAGAGCCTTCTTTGGAAGGAAATCTGCTTGAGTTCAAAACTAGGTTCCTTGGATTAAATATTCAGTGGGTAAGTATGATTTAATTATATTCTATACCCAAGACACCCTCTGCAGTTCAAGCAAACAGAAGTCAGCAGTAACACTTTCTGTGAACCTTGTATCCAATATGCTTCATAAGTTTATTAGGTATTCATACCAACTTATTAAAGCTGACATAAATAAATGTTTATATATATATATTGTAGGATAAGGCCTTATAGCACAATAAAACAATTTATTCTAATGCATATTTTATCTGTTCATTATTCATGATGTTAGGGTCATAAGCTTCTTATGTTATTTCCCATAATGCTCTATATAAAGCCACTCTGTCAACAGTGTGGCTCTATATTAGGAAGCTATTGTCTAATTTTTCTCACTATCCTCAAAAGGAAAGTGGGCTTATAAGTACACATAACTAGCAAACCCACTTCACAAGCTTTAACCAAGGTAGCTAATTTATTTGTTTGTAAGTTTATATATTAATATCAAAACAAAGTAGTGAATAATGATTCTGGAAAGCACTCATACAGAGCTTTGTAAGGTGGTATGTACAACACTTTGAACCGTGTTTTGTATTTGAAACTGAGTTTGAACTGTGATCACTTTTCCAAAGTAACAATTCACCCTGCCCTCATTTTGCTTTAAAATGTTATGACATTGAGGTCATCACTGTTATAAACAAGTATAATATGCATTACAATGCATTGTTAATTTGCTTAGCTATACAATGTATGTAATTAGCTGTATAATATTTGTAATGTTATAATTTGTATAATGTTTATAACTATGAATATTTAGATACATTATAAAGCTTTTATTTTGAGGCCTTATGAATATCTTATAAACACATTATATTATAGATTTGCAAATTTACTGGGGAACATAACTGATAATTAACTGGTAATTTTCTTTGACAACTGTAAAATATTTTTTATGCTAATTATCAAAATATATAAAGAAAAGGTTTCTTTTGGTTGTTTCTGACCTTCTCATAGCTCATAGATCTCATAGCTCTGATTCCTATGTTTAACTTAATTTTAATTACATATATAAGTCCTTAATACATGTTATAAGTTTTCCTGGTTTCTCATATTTCAAATGGTCATGATCATGGTTATGATCAATTAATCTATTAATCACCAATGGTTTTCAGTGTTACATGTAACTTTGTATGTTTAAATTCATTTTGAATATTTTTAAAAAGTACAATGTGTTTCATTTAATGGAGTTCCCTAACAATGATATTAATAATTGAAACTAATTGCTTTTAAACAAATAATTTGTCTTTTCCCTTCAGCACTTTCTATTCCTGCAACGACTGGATGATGTGCCAAGCTGTGAACATCCTATTGGCTCTGCTGAGTCGCTTCTTGTTTGCAGTACATGGCATATTGACAGTGTGGCGTGTTGTCGACTTGAAGGGCGAGCCCTCCTATTGGCTGCTGTTGACGGGTGTGGCACTGCTGGGTGTGGAGATGGCTGTTACCATTAAATGCACCCGCAACGCAGAATGGAAATGGTGATGTCATCACAGGCAATGTGATTTTACAGCTATATTTTAAAACATACCACTGTACACAGTTAAAAATAACATGTATAAGAGAGAGGAAATTTTGGATCATTGTTGTACCTCAAAAATGATGTTTACTGTTTTCATTACTGCACATGTCCAGTCACAAGTGTCAGAAACACCCTGAATAGGATTCATCACGAAAAGGTAGAGCTTCCAATATATCTTCAAGAAATGTAGAAAAATTGAATCAGTAAATCACTGAGCAAGCTAACTGGTTTTATAGTGATGAAAGACTGATACTGGAGCTCTGTATATCTATCCAAGGTACCTCAACGTGCAAAGCCTTTTAATCTTCCCTTGAAAAAAACTGGGTTCTCGCTGTAAGTAGGGTAACTTCAGGATGGTGCATCTCATGTGGTGATTTTAAAGCAGACGTAGACTAAAATCAGGGTGCCCTCATATTGATATTGGTATATCAATATATCAATATATTATATTGGGAGTACAGCACATATCTATTCTCTTCTCTTTTAAAACATTGCAAGTGTGGCTATTAATATCTTCCTTTCCTGTGTAATCTGTACATTTACATACAACATTCCCAATCAAATTCAGTCAACTTTTGAAGATCTGTCATGCGAACCACATCAGAGTAGATTTTGATTTTGTGAAATATGTGTTAAATATAAATATCTCCTATATCAAGATTGTAACTGCCCTCTCTGTCTAGAATGTAACTGCCCTCTCTGTCTTGGGGCATATAAACTGCTGAAAGCTGGTGATGTAGATGGGTTTTTTGCTCTCTCTCTCGCTCTCTCTCTCTCCTTATTCTAGTAGCCTGACCCTTTTTTCTCTCTCTCGTGTGCAGATACACAAACATGCCGACACACTCAAACCCACGCAGACACGCCGACACACTCAAGCCCCGCCCCCCCCCACACACACGCACTTTGATGTCTCTGTTCTCTTCTCCAGAGAGGGTTGGCTGTGTCAGTAGGGATTTGCATAGCTGATGGAAATAGTTGGCAGTCTGAACTGAGGCCCCTGTAGCAGCAGAGCTTCTGTGGTGTGGCCCAGTGTTAATTCATACATTTACTATCCTTTGTAATCAATCAATCAATCAACTAGAAAAATTAAGAAGCTGGGCTACAGTTCAAAGACTCAAAAGCATCCTATCCATGCTATGACAATGGTTAATATTATTCAGTGAACTACCTGAAATCTTTGTGTAAACAGGTTCTCTGCTGAAGACAGTTCCTTAACATCTTCCCCTGACTATATCTCCTTGCAGGTTCTCTCCTATGGTCTTCCTGTATCTCAGCACTGAGATTCCCTCTATCTGGTTCCTGGAGTTGAACCTGCTGCAGACCAAGCTTCCAATCAACTCTTCATCACCTGATCTGCCCCTTCTGTCACACATCACTATACCAACAGTGGGTACTTTAATGTCTTTAAGCAGAGTGCTTGCTGATTTAGGAATATTTACATTTACAGCATTTGGCAGACACCCTTGTCCAGAGCGACTTACAAAAGTGCTTAGTAGCCTGTATCAAATACATATCCCCATGTGGAAATACACTGGAATACTATGAAGGTAAAACCATGGCCCATAATGGAAGTAAAGCAGACTTTTTTTTTTTTTTTTTTGCAAATACATAAGTGCATATTAATGTTCTTAGTGACTCTGTGAAGTGGTAGATCTGCAGTGTCCATGTGAAGACAGCAAATGACAGCTGTCTGGACAGCCAGTGGAAGGGACTAAGTGAAGGGAAGACGTGGAGGGTGTGACATGGGAGAATTTGGGAGGTTGAAAAAAAGCTGTGCAGCTTCATTCTGGAAGAGTTCTAGGGGTCTGAGGGGAAGGCCTGCCAAGACTGAGATGCAGTAATCCAGTCTTGAGATGACAAGGGACAGAACAACTGAGTCAAGTTAGCAATATGAGGACAGAATGATAGTTAGTTACCCACTAGTACCCCAAGGTTGTGTGCCTTGTCAGTTGGAGTGATCCAAGTGTTCTCCAGTGAGATCCCAAGGTCTTGACCTGGGGAGGCATCTCCAGGGATATATAGAAGCTCCATGTTGTTGATATTTAGTTTCAAGTGATGAGCTACCATCCATTAAGATATCTGCCAGGCATGCTGGGATATGTGCAGAAACTTGAGCGTCAGAGGGTGGAAAGGAGAAAATTAATTGAGTATCATCAGCTTCATAGTAGTATGAGAAACCTTGCAAGGATATAACCTCACTATGAGAGCAGGTATAGATGGAGAACTGGAGAGGCCTGAGCACTGACACCAGTTGGACACCAGTGAAGTGTCTGTATAGAGCAGATATGTTTTTTTTGCATGATATAACTGGCCTTCAGTGTATGATGCAACCCAACGCCATGCAGTACCAGGAACAGTTTCCATCTGTAGCTTATGAGCTCACATGTGTAGTGTAGTGTAGTGATGTGGGAATCAGTTACTCATATATGTTTACTAATACTGGCATGAATTGGAAAGGCAAATTTGATCCTTGCCTCTTGAATGTACAAAATCTGATGCCTGACCTGTGTGTTCAAAAAAAGGGCAGCTCCAGTACCGGCTATGCTGCGCTTTGAGACTTGGTGTCTTGCCTTCACTATCAGCACCAGAGCAGCGGTGGTAACAGCACAAAACTGTACTGTTCATCATACCGTTAGGACCAACAATGTGTACACATGTATCTGGTGGGGGGGCTGTTTTTTTTTTTTCTTATCCTGTGTACTGAATTTCGACTTGATGATTTTACCACATTTTTGGCACCATCTCCCGCTGTTCGATTATTGCTAAATCTTGCTGGAAGGATTAGCACATACTGCCAGACAGGTCCTCAGAAGGGCCTAATGCTCACTTTAGCCACTGCTATCTCCAGGCTGCAGAGCTCACTGCCTCCTATTGCTTTTCAGAAGCTGAAGGAAGCGAAACTGTTAGAGTGAGATTAAGAGCAAGGCATCACAGGCCTTGGGCTCACGCTCTCCAGAGGGGTTAGCAAGTAGCTGACGATATGGCCAATATGACAACTGGCTAGCTCTCATAGCAGTGAGGAGCCCTGAGAAGCTACATGTTAAAGTCATCAATGCATTAAGTCCTGTATATTTAAAATGGAAGTTTTATCAGTCTGGGGATTAGCAGTGGTGATCCAATAAAACAGTGAAAGCTCGCGCAAGCATTTTGTTTCTTAGTTGAATATGTGGGGTAGGCTTGGGATGGGTGGCTTGTAGAATGAGCTTATATGTGAGAGCTGTTTCATAGTATCTAAAGGCAGAATAAGAGATAAGACACTAAGACACATCCAATTATTCCTTACCTCAGTTTCACAGTGACACAACATCCTCTTGCTGGCTCATCTGTTACCATGGAGATAACAGTGCTGCTGTGTCTGGCATAGGGCTTGGTGATGCTGGACCCTGAGTCCTGGGTGGCAGGCCTGGAGCAGACAATGCTCATTGTGCTGGTGCTGGGACGGTGGCTGATGCCTAAAGGGGACATGTCACGTGATCAGCTTTCCCAGCTCCTCATGGTCTATGTGGGACTAGGCGCGGACGTCCTGGACATTCTCGACACCTTCAAGCAGTCGGAGGTGAAAGCCAATTGCGCTGTGATCGTCGTCGGGCTGAGCCTCTTCTCCTGGGCCTTAATGCAATTTCCACTGGTTCTCACTCAGACAAGTGCTCAAAAGCAGAGCAGGGAGACCCAGCTGGAAGACACTGGGCCTGCGTTGATGTCCTGCTCCTCCCCTTGTTGCTCCAGTGAGGTCTGGAGTCTCCTGCTTACCGTAGGTCTCCAGGACGGCCCATTCCTGGTTTACCGCCTCTACCTCATGATCAAGGAAAACGTTCTGAACCAGATGATGATCTTCTTCACTTGTAAGAACATCCTCATCGTCATGCTGGAACTGTACAGGATTTGCGTGGTGCAGTTCAAACTGGGCCTGCCAGGTGTTGGAGAAAGGACACCCGACAGCCCTTACAGGCAGTCAGAAAGGGAGAAAGGAGAAATGCTAGAACCCAGCTGTCAGGGTTAGATACATTTGTCAACCCATGCACAACTTTTTACATTCTTCAAAACCCAGTTCTACAGTTTCATTTACAATGAGGAGGGAATCTAGAGGCTGTGAGTTAACATCAGTTTCTGAATCACTGCCAGGAAGGAAATGTGAAGTTTCTACATATGTTCTGATGTTCTTAAGTTATTAACCATAACGTTCAGTTCCTATAACTGTGACGTTCACTGTCAAGACTGAATAAGGCAGTGCAAAAAAAAGAGGAAATAATTTTTTTTTTTAATGAATTCATATTATTTTACTCTTCTACATTCATCTATTTATTGGCTTACTTATTGATTTTTTATTAACTGAAAATTTCAAACATTTATATGCTTGACCTATGGCAAAACACTGAGGTAATTTGGTTAAGGCATGAATACAGTTGTAGCTCTTAGAGCCAGCAGATGGCAGTGTTAACATATTCTTTAAACTGCCATGAGAAAGGCAGGCATGCCAGAACTACCAATCAAAACCATTGTATCAGATGTGATTAAGGATTCATGCTAGACTGCCCAACATTACACTTTCACCATGTTCTTATATGTATATGTCAAGTCAACATGTTTGGCTGGATTGCTCTGAACACAGACAGCCTCAGGTCTTATGAACAGTTAGAATGTACTTAGAATGCAGGATATCCTACCTATTCACTTTCCCAGAAGCCTTTGGAAAGCATTATAATACACTGACATGCATATCAAAATACATGCATATCAAAATACATTGACAATAAGGAAAGTTACATATGGTGTGTGTGTGTGTGTGTGTGTGTGTGTGTGTGTGTGCGTGTGTGTGTGCTATTCCTGTCAATCAAATGACTAAATTTTACTAAATTTCGTTGTTGTAGTTTAAAATGAAGATTAATTAAGGATGTAGTTTCATGGCATTTATTATAATACTGCACTATATTGCTTTGAATAAAAACATATATCATGTTGCCATGTTTATTGCTTGTTTTTTTTTTTTTATCACATGCTCAATAAGCTGTCTAAAATAAGAGACAGAAAGACAGAGAGGAATGTACCTTCAGCACAGACTCACAGCCTTATTATAAGTGTTATTCTGTCACAGTATTCCTTCCTGTAATGACAGACTTTCTTCTCTCTCTTTCACACACACAAAGACATGCACCACGCATTGCAACAATGTCCCCTGAGAACATCAAAACATAATGAAACACTCTCCCTCTCTCTCTAAATACTCATTTCCAAAGTCCTCCACTTATTGTAGCACTTCTTAAATCAATAAGAGAGAGAGAAATAGAGAGAGAGAGAGATTGTAATCCACAGCAGACCAGAGCAGTCAGAAAGTGAGTGTGTGGGAATCACATACATTTATGCAACGTCTTAAATAAAGCACAGAGTACTCATGAGTGGACTTAAAAGGTAAAAGGTTGGATCTGTGGATCTGTGTGCTTACTCACTGTGCACTGTTTGAGGGTTTTAGCTGTTCAAATCCCCAGCTTTGATCTGCTCCTCATTTTCCCTCTCACTCGTGTTGTCTCATTTTTGAAACGAGATTTGAACATGTCTAAAGAGATTATATTCTTTCAGAATCAAACAATCTGCCCCATGATATGATTATTCCATGGGTTCCACAGTCCTGTGATGTACGTGGGCCTTTGCACTAGCAGTAAGCATTCTGCCTTGAGGAAAATAAGTGTTTGAAGGGAAAAAATTGCTAGTGAAAGATCATGTTCAACTGAGCTCTGAGTTAAGATGCCTTCAAAAATCTCATCTGTGTTCCGCAGATCAAATCCCACATTTTATGGAGAAGGGAAGGTCCTCTTTTACATCTGAGACTCGATTTGTTTCTGGTCATGACTTATACATTAGATATGTCGCGTGAAGCTTGAATTTCATACCTCAGCTGTCAGTGAGTCCCGCCTTCCTGGTTGAGGGGACTGGAGCCAAAGCAGATGTGTGTCCGTGTGTGTGTGTGAGATGTGTGCTTTAGCTGAGAGCACCTGGAACACTGGCAGAATAAGAGTGAGAAAAACAAAGGCAAGGAGAAAACACCATTGGCACAGAGAGCGGCTCTTGCTCACAGGATCCACGGATTAACGAGCCCCGTGCTTTAACGAGCCTCGTGCTTTAACGAGCCCCGTGCTTTAACGAGCCCCGTGCTTTAACAAGATTGTGACACACGTGGGAGGATGATATGCAGTCAGCTGATCAACATTCACCAAAGAATTGCCTGCCCTAGATAGATAGATAGATAGATAGATAGATAGAGAGAGAGAGAGAGAGAGAGAGAGAGAGAGAGAGAGAGAGAGAGAGAGAGAGAGAAAAGGTCTGTCATTACGAGCTGGAATGCTCTGACAGAATAACACTGATAATAAGGCTGTGAGTCTCGTGTTTGAGTTTGAGGTGCAAATAATAAGAAGCAAACTTATATCTTCCACTGAAAAGATGTCACACCCCCATATTCACAAACCCACAAACTCATACCCACATACCCTCCCCCCCACCCCAACCACCACCACACACACACTCACTGGCAGAGTAATGACTGGGTTTCAGGAAAACAGGTTGCTGAGTGAACAGGTGCACATCTGTAGTGTAGCTGCAAGCATAATTAACCTGTCCTCTGAATTAACTATGAGCCAAATGTCTCACCGACTCGCTCAGATCTACCCTTCAAGACTGTGTATGTGCAAGAGCACTTTAGATCTCATTCAACTCTGCTGAGAGCCCAGAGCAAAGACTGACAAATAGTCACAGCTGTTTTTTAATATGACATTAATCTTAAAGACTAATTTTCTTTTATAACACAATCAGGAAAGGTAATGTCTACAAGTAGAAAATAGCAAGCCAAGTCACAAACTATAAGACCCTGAAAGTGTACATAGTGTACAAAACTAATTTATCTAAAGTAAGCAACAACATATAACAACAATAACTATAATGCTTAACTAAATGAAAAATGTGCAAAACTGAATGCGTGCAACAATAAGATATAACCAAAGCCTAATAGTGTTTTAAAGTTACAAACATTACTACATAGAGAAGAGAACAAAATGAACATGCAGTTAATTAAGCAACTGTGATTGCTATAGCTTTTTAATTGTAATATATCAATAGCCAATGTTCAGTGTTTCTAGACTTAAACCATCAGTCCACAAAAATCTAAAAGGTGAAATCAAATGTTCGTTTTCTTGCATAGAGCACAGTTTTTAAATGTTGAATAATGAACCCAACCTAGAGGTAAAGTGTGTGAGATACTGTTGGATGCTGGGGGGCAGGGGGCTAATAAATATTAGGAGGTGTTCTTGACATCATACCAGCATTAAAAGCAAATAATCCACATGCAACTGCAATAACTTTGCTGCTACCTCTGCATCTCAGCTCGGCATAGCAATACGATAAATTACATAACATTTTCTTCTTTCAGAGATGGCAAAATGAATTATTAAAAAGCCAAACCTCACTAGACATATCACTCATCAGAGAGAGAGAGAGAGAGAGAGAGAGAGAGAGATGATATAACTTTTGAATAACTACAAAGTACATAAATCCATAACTACGAAGTATGTAAATCCATAACTACGAAGTGCATAAATTGCATGTGTTGATATACTGGGTGTGCGCATATATTCACCATTCATGTCAACAATGCAATCCCACTATGAAACTCACACAAAGTTTTTTTGAGTGCTGCACACAAGCTGTCTAAAAAGAGTTTCTCAGATCAAATGGCTAAACCCTTCCTCCTCAGCCCAGCGCCTGCCCAGATTTCCTTTTCTCTTATCTCAACAGCGCATTGGTCGTGAAGGTGGAAGGAAACGTCAACAGCATTACCTACAATCAGCATCATTTTTTAAGTTAGGCCTAGTTGTGTAGGCCTAGCAGTGGATCAAAGCTTATAGGAGACAGTTCCCTCATCTAAGAATTCAGGACCCACATCTACAAAACTACCAGGGTCCATAGGCCTGCCAATCATACCCCGTACGAAAACTGTTGGTTTTCAAACCATGTCACTCTTATGTCCGAAGGATGTATGGGCTGTTGAATAATTTATTTAGTAAAAAAAGATGAACAGGAGTCTATTCTCTAACCACGGACTCTGTGCCACCTATGTAAATCAATTGTAGTCTAATGCCTTTTTTTGGGTGTGATGGGAAATGAAAGCTATCTTATTACCCAGTCACCCGTACATACCCTCTCACTTACACCCAGCCACTCATCCCAAACAAATCCGCACCATGATCACCACAACCAACAAAAAAATAATAAGTCAGTTATCAGTTACTGTGGTACCAGTTTCACTGTTTTAATGTGACATTAGCAAGTAATTTAATATGATTTGTGTTGAACTACCTTACTACCCAAGCACACCGCCCTGTAAAGTGTAGATATGTGAAATTAAACTACATCTTGAAAACTTCATGATACAATAGGCCTACTTAATTTTCCCATCTACTTTTGGGCTAAGATACAAATCATTGCACATGCTTTTTTAATTTTTTTTTTATAACACTGAGTGGTATTCGAAAGCTGACAGGGCCATGATTCTTTTCTCAGGTTAAAGGAATCAACCTCCAGTAGATATGTGCCTACACGTGACAGCTATCTGTCTTAGTGTCACTCGGTCTGGCTGACATCTCTGGTGGCGCTTAACTGCTTGACTCAAAATGAAATGCTTCCGTGAAGCTGCTCTGAAGATGCATGAGGTCCCATGTCACCTTCACAATGCTCTTAAAAAATCTCAATTATTGTAGCATTTCAGTATCAAAAACAATGCAGTTCATAAATCACATTTGTTCACTCTCATTAGAGTCAGTGATGACATCACTGGGAGATTGAAATTGGCCAGTCAGGGACAGATACTGAATATAAAATCATGTTTGAAACTATATAAAAACCACATGGTGTGTTTACTTGTTAGTGACAGGAGCATATGTGGTTAAATTTTAGCAGTGCATAATCACATCTTTCTCAGGTCTCAAGTAACTTGGACTGATTTGAGCTGTTAAGGTCCTTTTCACACTTATAACATAACATTCAGCCATGGTGATCTGATTGTAGTCATCTAAGACACAAAGTGTTTACTTTTCCTCCTTTTAAAATAGAGCATATGTAGGCTATTGATAGTCTGAACAATCTCATTTTCCTGACTATTGTTTAAATCAACCAGGATATTTCCACATTTATAGCTACACCTTAAATGTTTTATCTTTGACATTGTAACACTGTACCTACGCAACCCTGTTTAAAAAAAAAAAAAAAAATCTTCCTAATATATCATCTAATCATCTATTATCTTATTTTTATAACTTGTTTTTAGCTTGAGTTGTACACAAGCAAATTCAGTCCGTTAGCAGAAAGCGATCTCTCATATCGAGGACACTGAAAGTTGTGGGCGGAGCTCCAATCACATATGCAGTTACCCTCGTCTTTTAAGAGCGTATTGAGCAGCATCCAGACAGCTTCGCATTTTAATGCCAAGATACAACAGAGGCAAAAACTGTGCCTGCACTTACTAGTGGTTGAGGGTAAGAACTGGGAAATAAGAGAGCAGAAGGTGTGTTAGTTTAAGATGATTAATAAAAAATAATTGCTCACATTCCATAACTGCCAAAATTTACAGCTGTAGATGCTATAAAGTAATTTATGTCATCAGGTTTAGCTGATGGGCTAAACCTGATTAGATGAGACAAATATGTAAGTAGCTTTTAAGGGCTTGTGAGTAGGCGATAGTCATTATACCTTTCAAATTCCTGAAGATCTAAACTGTTCATGGCATTTTGTACCCTCGAGACTGTATTTTTTGCATCCTAATTAGACATCAGTTCTCTTTTCAGGAAGCTGCACAGTTCCAAGATTGAAAGCACTTTCATTGTCCTGGCCTCCAGAATGAAAATGATGTACCTGCAAAATGACCAAACAAATCTTTTCCAAAAACTAATTTCAGCAGATGATATCTTGATATCTGACTTTCAGATATCACCTTTCTGCTAACAGAGTTGTTTAGTGGCTGTGTGGCTGGGGGTGATGGTGTATGAGGAGCAAATAGGCACTCCTCTACAGGTTCTTATTGCACAGTGGAATGACTTTGGACACTGCTGTCCAACCATATTACTCGGATTCAGCGAGATTTATCTCCCTTCAGTTCATACATTTTTAAGCAATTATAGTTACTGCATTATAAATCACCTAAAATGATGTGAAAACAGGTGAACAGAAAGCATTGCTATTGCTATATTAGCTGCTCACTGGCTGGGCTTTTCATTTATTATATGTCTGATCCTAGAACATCTTCTGTATTTTCCTTGTTAAGGATGACCCAGCCTCCATTTCCATTCAGGCTGGAACTACGAGAGCAGACAGAAGAAAACAGGTTTATTAGCCATCTCTCCACCCTGGGTCACAGTGTCTATCTCCAGCCCCTCCAAGAAAGAGAGGGAGAGAGTCACGCGGGTGTTATCTGCTGCCGGCAGTCTTCATTATGGCAGAGACAGTCAGCCTGGGTGCCAATAGGAGGGTGCAGGGTGCTGGAGCACGGGGTGATGGGAGGGTCACGGTGAGGGGGCTTTACCAGACGGAGTCCTCCTGGGAGAGACAGAATGGACAAGGAGGTATAAACCATGTCTGCTTTGTGGGTTGCTTTTGGGAGGAGTGCAGCTAGACAGAGATATGAGTTTGTCTCATGTATGCGCAATTGCTCACATGCACACACACACGCACACACAGATTAGAGCTGAAAAACAGGAAGTTGTGTGCGATAATCTGACAATAGATTATCCTAGAACACTGACAATAAAGTCAGCCCAACCAGAGACAAATGTGGACATATTCGTCTAAGTGCCAATTGACCACCAATCTTATTTCCCGGTTTAAACCCTTTGTAATCTTAATACGTACACTGAAGCATTACCATAATACTGAGCTCATGCCTTAGATTAGTTGGATTCTTTCAGCTGTCATAAACAGCAAGAGCATAGTTTCAGGAACAGAACATCTTAATGAAGTGTGCATCAAATATCCAATACATTCATTACAAAGCAGCATCATTTTCTCTACTGGGACATGCACAATTATAGCTCTGGTTATGTGTGGAATCTGGACTATTGCATCCATGCAGTCACACAAGGCAAAATGATTTTTAGCTTTCACATTGGGCCTGAGCAGGACGTGAGGGGCTTCCGTGGGGAGACCGAGCTCATCAGAAAGCAGACAAGCAAGCAGCAGCATGCGCTGCCAATCTGAACCAAACCTTTCAAGAAATATTGATGTCCCGCCGCTCGCCGTAGCTCCCACTTCCCATCCTGCTGCTCAGTGGTACCCTTGGCTCTGTCTTCACACGCGCGCAATTCCCAGGGACGCACTGAGTTCCATCATCCTCCTGCCACTGGCTGGATTTGACAGTGAGGACCTAAATTGCATTTTCTGTTTATAAGGT
Source organism: Electrophorus electricus (assembly GCF_041902795.1). Taxonomy (NCBI): domain Eukaryota; kingdom Metazoa; phylum Chordata; class Actinopteri; order Gymnotiformes; family Gymnotidae; genus Electrophorus; species Electrophorus electricus. Next base: position 8,969,195 of record NC_137521.1, on the reverse strand, counting down.
GTAACATGAATAATAGAGTCTGAATGTAGTGAAGCGCGTAATCAAACTAACTAACCCGCTTTCCCCTGCCCTTACTCTTTACTGCCGTAACACTCACTCTCGGTTTTATCTCACCAGGATTCAAATTCTCTCCCCCACTCAGTTCATTTCTTAAAAATGGATTCAAGAGTAAGAAAATCAGACAAGGCGAGAGATTTATACTGACAAGTTTATTTTCATCATTTCATCATTATTAAATTCAGTGAAGAATGCATTAATATGGTAAAACAAATGAAAGTAGCATCAGTACAGAGTTCGCATAATCCAATTTCTCAAAACTGAATAAGAAATTTACAAAAAACCCAAAACAAAACCAAATCCAGTTATCAGAGGTGTTTGTAGGTTGACTCCTCACTTCTTCCTACAGGCACTGTTATTTACTTGGGAGGCAGTTATTACAAGAACTTTGGCCTCTTTGATAATTAGATTTTCAGATATGATAGATGCTGATGACATTTGTGAGAGTATAAGCACACTTGCTGGCAAACCATTGATTGTTGGACATTTGGGTGTCTCTGGGAAGAGAGTTACTTATAGCAAATAAATATCCAGGATGAAATCAAAGGTACTCCAGACTGGAGAAAAAAATTAATGCACTATATGAAATGCCTCCTACTTCCTGTCATTTTCTTAGAGGAGTCTAATGCATCCTGGGAGGCTGATTTGAATGTCATTTGTTTTAATCAACTGCACACTTCTCCACGTGTGCATCTATTCAGCAAACGGCAGTGAACGTATCACTGAATGCTGGAGAATGCTGTAACAAACTGCACAACGCAAAGAAATTCCACATTTATAAAAAAAAAAAAAATCATGCTATTTCACCTTACCACTAACCCACTTCTTGAAATAGATCCTCCCCATTCATACTCAAATGCTCCAAGGAGAAAAATGGTTCCTGGCGGTCAGCGTCCTACATAATGCAATTATGTAAACTCCAAAAAAGAGAAGTGAAGGTGGGGCTAGAGGGATTAAAAAAATCCACCATGACACAGATGACGGGTGGTGATTGGCTGACACCGAAACAAATGTTCAAAGTCTACACAGTACAGCTATTTCATAGCTGACCTAAATCTCCTAAACTCCTCAAAACAGCCCTCTCGGCTCATTAAGACTTTTATCACAACACTATGCTATATTAATCACATTTAGCGAACCTTATCATTATTCAAACTTAGGCTTTCATTTCATAACGAGCATTGGGACATCTTAATCATTTGGTTAGACTGTATATGTAATGTGTCATGCAGGAAACAACAGCCCAAATAAAGGTCCATGTGAACAGAATGATGCTCTCCATAGGAAACCCCACATGCTTTTGAAGGCATCTTTATGCGTTTTATTGTTTGTTTATTTACATTTCTTTCCTCAGAGAGAATCTAATCTGAGGCAGTGGGGTCTTATGTGTATAAAATAAAAGCATACATATCAATAGAATGAAATGCAGAAAAGGCATAGATTCAGTACAAACACATATCCTTAACAGTGACTGGGGTCTCCCTTTATGGGACCCCCAGGCGCTGACGTAATGCACAACGCAGTGGTAATTGCCTATGGCTCATTTAGTGGTTCACGCCACAGAAAGTGAGAAATGTCAATCACTGGAACATTTTCTTTGCTATTGACTGGCACCTAATCATTACCTGGCATATTTATCAGGGTGGCTCAGCGCATCAAAACACATTATCACACAGTGGCTTTGTGAATGTTCACAGTCGATGGGCCTGAGCCTAACAGCCTTGTCAATACAGCCTCGAACGGCCTGAGGCCAAGCAGGATCGCAGGTAGCAGCACGCGAGGCGAGCAGGACCTCAGGCTGCCCCATCGACACCCTGACTACCAGCTAGAGGCCGCTGGGAAATGGAGCGCTCCGCATGCCCAGAGAGAGGAACCAATGACCAGGGAGGGCTGACGAGGAGGAGCGCAGGAATTAAGAAATCATCTTTTTCTTCCCCCTTTTCCTGGGATGACAAAATACAAAAGACACACACATAGACGCCTGTCCAAACAGTGATTACATTCAATGAAAAAGATTTCATGTGTTTGTAGGTGAAACCTTTGAAGACTTCAGACATTATAATTGCATCATCTGAGAAGCTTTGTGGAGCTTTCGGAGAGGAGAATACATGCAGCGATAACGAGAGCAAAAATTATGAATCTCATTGCCCTTTTTCTGTCAAATATTTATTTCACATTTTCACCAAGATATTTAACCACTGAAGAGTGCAGATCCATATATTCTGAATCCAGTATTTTACTCTGATCACTCAGTGATCATCAGTGCATTTAGGCCTGGTTTCCTGTGTTGTCAGTAAAGATCAGCATAAGACAAAGAGCTGACATCATTTTAGACAATTTTCTGTAGCCTTAAAAGAGGTTCAACACCAGGGTGCTGTGAACAAAAAGGCAGAGGCACTTGGATACTGTCTGGCCTTAAATGGATCTTTTTTTAGCAGTGTGTGAGATGTGGAGAATTTAAAGACAATAAAGTACTATTGCTTTAACTCTACACGCTTGCTGGACTACAGGCTGTGCTTAGTTGGTCAATGAAAAAGGACTTATTTTTATGCATGGAATGTATTTTTTCAAGTATAATAACATGCACCTCAATCTGCACACACTCACAAACTTTTAAGCCAGCAAAATTAAAAATACCGCTGGCCAATATATAAACACAAAATAGTAAAAAATGAAAGGATTTCCTTTGTTGATGCATTTTTAAAACTGTGACCATCAGCCTTAATTTTAACAATCCACATAATTTTATTTGAAATTTGTTTGTATACATTTAGATTAGCCTTCCTCTGTGAGGTTGGTAGACACTTTAATTTTCACACGTGGTCAACCTGGCAGAGCTGAAAGATGGGTAGTTTTTACTAGTTCCTGGAGATCAGTAAAAAGAAGCAACTGCTCACCAACTACTAACCAAACAAAGAAACCAATAAAAGAATGAAGCAAACAGGTTTACTAGGGATCAAGGTTTACTGCATTCAGTTCCTGATCCTTTAAAACAATCAATGAACACTTCAAAGACTACTGTGAGAGCAAAGCTATTTACCAGTCCTTTCTTTAAGGAATCGTTTTTCAATAGCAGAATGGAACATAATGCACTTGTAAAACAAATGCATCACATACATTGGTCACATAAATATTCCCAGGTTTTGAAATGTTAAAAGGTGCAGGAGATAGCATTTTTATGTTCTGAAAGCACTAAGAAGTCAATAACAAAAAGTCATTACAGTGAGAGTCACTAACATCTACCACTGCTGCATACTGCAGACCAGCCAGCATATCTCTTTATTTATTAAGAAAAATAAATAAATACTTAAAACAGCAACAAAAAGTAGAATAAACAAACAGCCAATTTGTAGCATCACTTCTACACACTACTAAAGCATTAAGGAAAGACTAGAGAGAGGAAGTAAATAATTGTTCTTGCAGATTCTACCCTTAGTCATTATTGCTAAATCTATTTGTCTATATATCTATTTGTCATCAAATAAATAATGATCTACTGGAAATGCGTAGCAGTTTTTCAGCATTATTTCAGTCTTTCTCCCTTATTACCAATCGCTTGCTGCTGAATCATATAAAATATGTTGGATTGCATTTTTTTTCTTTATTATTTCATGCACAAAAATTACTTTCATAAAATGCTCTTGCTAATCCTCTCGCTCTGGCCAGTTGTGTCTACTAGAGAACAGGTTGGATTTAATGATTATTGCTCCGTTTAACATTGTTGCTGAGGCACTAAAAACAATTACCTGTAATCACAGCCCCACTGTGGGGGATGCACCTCCATGTCAGAGAAGAAACGCTTCTGTGGCCTATCGGAATTTGCTCCAGTCACTGATGGAGCCAGGACCAGTGCAACTGCAGCTTAGGCAAACTTCCAAAAGGGTACCATAGGTCCACCTTTCTCTATGCAAGGGTCTGTGATGACAGTCAATGATGTGAAATGAATACAGCGAACTCAGGGGAAATTGAATAAACAAGTTACCTTTAGATTGTGCTTTAGAAAATTAATGAACAGGTTACATTTTAGATTGTGCTTTAGAAAAAAAAAATCATAACATGTAAGACTGGAAAACAAATTAAGTGGAGCAAAGAAATGTTAATTCCACTACGAATGTCCGAAGTCTCAAAGCAAACCCTCTTCGGAGCGATCTCCAGGTACGCTTGCCTTAGCTGTCCTTTCTGGTCAGTTCACTCAGAAGTTTTGTTTTTTTTTCCTGCATAATCAGCAATGTTTCCAGTGGCTTATTTCCAGTGACCTGTTTCAAAGTCAGGCACAGGTAATGCCTGGATATACATATATCAGTTTATACTGTATCAATAAGTGTTTGTATAAGTAATCGTATTAAGTGCATGTGTATTTTAAAAATATAGCTAATACCTGCCATTTGATCAAAAACAAGTTTACCCATGAAAGAGTCAGGGCTCTTGACCAGTCAGTCAACTGACATTAGAGATTAGAGTAGCAGCAGTAGTAGACTATAACTTATAAAATGTATGTCAGCGTACTGGGATCAACAACTTGATAATGTCTATATTTGCTGATAACCTGGTATCACAAAGATTTTGGATATAATAAGTATTCATAATATTTGCATGAAAAAGATCAAATTCAGGATGATGCAATGCCAAGATCTGTTAAATTAAGACAAACATGAAGACTTTTTACAAAATAATAAATGGATATATAATGAAGGTTTGGTCTTGATGTTGATGCTCAGGTGAACAAAAATGTATACAGCACCCAAGTGCAAGCTTACAGGGGGCAGTGCAGATCACTTTATCCTCTGTTCATTTTTCTCCCATCAGAGAATGTGTTTCCAGTTACAGTGACACTTCAGAGCTTATGTTGCTGATTAATTACATATTGATGTATTGACTTATTGACATATTGACTTGCATTCACTTGATTCATTGGTCTCATTTAAAACACAATCGAGGAAATGTCAAGAATTAAGTGATACTATTGATCACGCCAGCTGGTTCAGACAACACATGTCGATCAGAAAGCAATACAAAGAATGAATGAATTCTTATTTATTAATTTTTCCTCAACCCATTCAAACAATAAGTGAAACTGATATGACCTAAAAGATGTGAAGAGATGAAAAAAAACCTCAGTTACAGCTACTTCTGTCTACTGAAACATAAAAGATAAATGGCATGAGAATTGAGCACCGTGTGGTTGTGTGAACATAAAATCCATGCATCCACACGCTTAGTGTCTTTCAATTCTTTATTTATCCATGAGGTCAGCAGTGGCAACAGTGCATTACTGAGAGCTGTAGACTGCAGGTCTGTAAACCTGCAGAACTTGGTTCCAATCCCTTCACTAGCAGGAGCAAATGAAGCGAGTACAAGTTACTGTAGGGCGATGAGCAGGAGTTTGTCCTTATGTTAGTGCTGAATCTGTTCTGCTCACAAGCATTATACACCTGATCTGTCTTCTGTCTAGGGTAAAGCTACCCCTAAGCTTGACCTCTGTGGGTCAGCTGTCCATGGAAGACCATGATGTTTGGCAAAATGGTACAAAATTTGACAATGCATATCTCTGGGTCACTACTTCTCTTATAGCCTCTAGAAGACTGTAATTGCGCAAGAGCACAGTGCATGACTGGAGCTACCCAGCTCAACTTCAGTTCACCTGGAGTTTCTGGACTTCAGGCTGAATTGATTCAGGCTCAGGCACAAGCACCAAACGCTCGTCAATCAGGATCAATCAGCACCTCAATCATATCGATAATGAGAGTTAATGATGTTTTCAAACCTTTAAACTGGAGGAGATGCAAGGCACCAATACCACTTGCCTGTTACCGTACCTAATTAAAACATTACATCACTTCTCAATTAGATGTTAGTTATTTTTAAGGTCTTATTGTGGGCCTGTCTCTAATTAAAGGAGGTGCATTCCAATGCTCCAGGGAGTCCTGCTAAGGAGGAGAAAAATAAAATACCATTGATCTGTCCCATTTGCCTTTTAATTCTCTGTTGAACAGGAAACAGTGATCAAAAGTAAAGACAGAGTTCAAAAGTAAAGCTATAGAAAGAGTCCAAATCAAGGTGGAGTCCTAGCGCTCTGAAACACGGCAGCCTCCCGCACCTCCCGTGTTTCAGGGTGGAGTCTCCGAGCCCTAGCGCGCTGAAACACGGCAGCCTCCCGCACCTCCCGTGTTTCAGGGTGGAGTCTCCGAGCCCTAGCGCTCCGAAACACGGCAGCCTCCCGCACCTCCCGTGTTTCAGGGTGGAGTCTCCGAGCCCTAGCGCTCTGAAACACGGCAGCCTCCCGCAACACCCGTGTTTCAGGGTGGAGTCTCCGAGCCCTAGCGCTCTGAAACATGGCAGCCTCCCGCAACACCCGTGTGTGTAATGCTGTTTTATGTTTTTAATAGCATTACTAGAGTGTGCAGGTGAAACATAAATCACCACCTAGAAGCCTGACCTGGATTTAAGTGAAGCAGCTCCTTTTAAAAGACGGACAGTGGAGGCACCAACACAACATGAATTTGCTCCCAAGCTGAAGGGGCTCCCGTGGTTAGGGAGGGGCTCGGCTTTTGGTCCTAAAATGGGCTGCTGGCAATGTCAGTGGAAAAGTGAAACCTAGTGTGTCAGCAGAGGAAATCAAACATAGGTCTGACCTAAAGTTTCAACTGACAATTCCAAACTGTTTTAGCCAATACACAGTGGCTGGACTATTAAGACTATGTATTTGTTGCTGGCAGAAAGGCCTCTGATTTATGGCTTAAAAAATCGGCCATAAATCTTTTCATTTCAAACAACGTTTGATTCAACTGCATTATTAGTGTGGTTTGTGATCCCAACACACTCAGTTAGCAGATGGTTACAGGCATCTTCTAAAATAAACAAACAAAAACAAACAAACAGACAAACAAACAACAACAAATAATGAATGTCGCATTTATTAAATTTATTTATGGAGAGAAACTAGCAACAGTTGGAAGCACAACTTGAATGAGGCCAGTTGGACCGCTACAATTCCCTTCCATTCCATAATGCTCAGTAATCCTAGAGCCCCAGGTGAGCTCTTTCCAGCTTAACCCAGTTTCCCAGTTACTAGTGTTGCTGTGGGATTGCTACTTTCCGTGGAGACTGCGTATAATAGTGACTCATTATGATGGAATCAAACCTTATTCGTGTCCATGACAACACATTCCAATTGCATCTTATTCATTATTTGCTTAACCAAATTGCAATCATAATACATTTGACGCTCACTACCATGGTTAGAGCTAAAATTTACCTTGGTAATTTGCCCTGGTTAGTCGTAATATGCCCTAGTTAACTGGATTAAGGCATTGCACGCTCCAGTTAGGCTGCATGGGATAATGTGCTTTCTCCTCCTGGAAAAAATCCTGGCAATGTTCTGCTAAGGACTCATGCACTGGGATATACATATTCAACATGTTACACTAGAAGAATCATTCCATTTCGGTGCTGCGAGATTCCATTCTAGCAGGACCTTTCTGCTTCGCCTCTTTATGAGAGCATGTTTTTACAGTGTTTATGTACTCCTAAGTGGTAGCATGCACCACTAGGATTAAAAATTCATGCTTCTCAACCCTCTAGCCAGGGTTATGGCTGTGATGCACACAAATTGTATTAAAGCCAAAGTATGCTTTGTAAATTCTCCAGTGTTTCTATCTTTAAATGTTTCATGGGATCAAACGTTCTTTTCAAAGTTCAGCAGAGTGGCTCCTGTTGTCAGACAGATGCCTGCTTTAGCCCTGCCGTTGATCATTCCTTCAGCTTTGCTGTCAAATTATCAGTGATTTTTTTTCATCGCTTCCCCCTCAGTGTATAAGATAAGGCTTTGTCTGTCGACATTTTACAATGTCTAATGTGATGTAGCGTCAGATGGCAGACACAACAAGCTGCACTGTACTGGAGGAGAAGAGATGGCAAGCAGAGGTCCTGAACATCATCTCTCATTAAACACAGAAACTTCCACAGGGTTGGATGAGGCTCTGCAGAGTCACACTGCACTGACTGTACCTTTGTGGGTATAAAAGTAGCTCTTGACGATTTAATTAAATACTGGGGAGGTTTGAGTTTTGCTGTGTGACTCTCAATGAGTTTTTCTGATGGTCTGGAGGAAAATTGTTTCTAACTTTAATACCCCTTTAATCGTTTTAACACATTTCTTTCCTGCTACGGTAGATTGTGGCAGAGTGTAACTATAATGTTCATGCAGCTTCCAGAACTGTTTTCATCCAGAAAGCATTGAGTGTAGATGATTGCCATTCCCTGTTGAGCTGGATTCCTCCACTGGATGAGTTAAGATGCTCTGAGGCATTTTGCTGCACAACCAAGCCCATGAACAGAAAACCCTGCGTCTTTCTCTCTCTCTGTCGCTCCCTTTCTTTGTCTGTCTCTCTCTCTTTCTCCACGTCTCTCTCCCTCTCTCTATCACTCTCTATTGTGGATATAATCAGATGTGTAGTGCAGTTCTTTGCCAGGTGGAGGGCGAAAGGCCCTTCAGCTCATTTGTTACCTCTAATGCTCTTTGCTCACCAACCAGCTAAGGAGACCTCTATTAACTTCGATCTGAATTAAGTGACTTCTGTACGTAGCATTGTCAATTTTCAGTCTTTTTGCAAAATGACCAAATGAAATGTGTGCAGTTATCATGTCATGTGTTTTTCCTTAAATGTCCCCCCCCTTCTCTCTCTGTCTCCCTGTCTTTCTCGCTCTCTCCCCCCTCTCTCTCGTCTTTCTCTCTCCTTCTCTCACTCTTTCTCTCTCCCCCCTCTCTTTCTCTCTCTCCCCTCTCTCTCTTTCTCTCTCTCTTTCTCTCTCCCCCCTCTCTCTCCCCTCTCTCACTCTTTCTCTCTCCCCCTCTCTCTCTTTCTCTCTCTCCCCCTCTCTCTTTCTCTCTCCCCCCCTCTCTCTCCCCCTCTCTCTTTCTCTCTCCTCCTCTCTCTTTCTCTCTCTCCCCCTCTCTCTCTCTCTCTCTCCCCCTCTCTCTTTCTCTCTCTCCCCCTCTTTCTCTCTCTTCCCCTCTCTCACTCTTTCTCTCTCTCCCCCTCTCTCACTCTTTCTCTCTCTCCCCCTCTCTCACTCTTTCTCTCTCTCCCCCTCTCTCACTCTTTCTCTCTCTCCTCCTCTGTCTTGCCTCCCTCTCCCTGTTCCTCTCTGCATGTGCGGTTCTCTTTTGCTTTTGCTGGGAACTTGTAAAGCTGTCAGTTTTATGATTTTGCAGGGTTCTCTTGATCTGCCTGTCTGTCTTTTCTTTCTGCTCTGTGCATAACTAAGCGGCTGTGATGAAGGCTGCTGGTGTTTGGTGTTGGTGAGACCTCAGGATGCCAGGCATCAACAGCACTCCCCAGGTCCTGCGCAGGAAGTGAGCTCAGCGATGATGCGCATGCAGAGGAGGTTACAAATGTAACACACACACACACACACACACACACACACACGCACGCACACACAGCATTCTTTTTGCACTTTATCCTATGTAACATCAAAATGTCTTTTCATGTGTCTCATTCACGAGGTAGTGCCATTAGTCTTGCACAAGTTATGCTCTGACTTTTCATGCTAAAGAGGACTCTCCCGGCACATTGTCGTTCTAGGTTTGGGAGAATCCCACAAGCCTGTGACAAAGTGTGCGAGAGGCAGTTCAAGGATACAGCACTGCCCTGCATGTGGGACCGAAAACATCCAAAGAAAAACACGATTAGGTGACTCTCACATAAAAATGACAAAGCAATGGTACAAGATCTTCATCCTCACTGCCCCTCAGGAGTGTCAGACTGCATTCCTGGAGCCCACAGTAATGCAGTTTAGTGCTTTCTACCTTGCAGTACATTTGATTTAGCTTGTGTAAGTCTTGAAAATTAGGTCTACTGAAACTGATTGGCTGAATCAGGTGGGTTTGCCCCAGACTTTGTGGTATGGTCTACTTCCAGGAGAAAACTTCCTCACTGTGGGCCACGGCATCATGTCTGACTATTTCAGTCCTATGCCACTGAGTACAGTGTGTACCAGGGTTACGATTATGTACATGGTCCTGCAATGTATTAACTGGCTCTGTGAATATGGCATGTGCTGCTTAAATCTCTTTGTCTCTTGGACTAACTAGATGTTGTGACCCTAGCTAACCCGTGACCACCTTTTTTTTACAGTTTCCGCTTTCACATGAGAATTTGAGCTCCTGTATAATTAGAAAGAGCTGAAATCCAAAGGAGAAAAAACTGCACTCGCTACGCATACAATAGTTGAAATGAACTTCCTGGTCAAGGCCGAGGGGAATCCTGACTGGTGATGAGCTCTGGCTATTCATGTTATAGTTATGTGCAGCTGCTGAGGTGAAAGGCCATAATTGGATTTATCATCTTAACCTGATGGGATTTGCAGATTTAGACATGTAGGGCCACAGTATTATTTGTCAGAATGGTGTGGTATGTGAATGCCGTCTCTATTGGAAGTGAAAATGACTAATGTTGGATAATGGGAAAGGATCTAACTGCCATGCATGTGTAAACAAAGTCTGTCCCCTAAGACCACAGCTATGCTGGACATTTGTGTAGATCAGTAACAAACAGAAAAGACATATACTATTGTTTACCAAATTCAATTGTCATAAGTAATTAGCATATTTCACAGTTTGTGTTTGTCTGTTATAAGCTTTTAATATTTGATTCAGCAGTGAGGGAGAGAAAGAATGTTGTTGTGTTTTGAACAGTGTGACTATGCCACTGGCTATATGTTCTTGATTCAACAGCCCATTTGCCCATGGGGGTGGCAGTAGGTTTGTTCTGTCTTCCACTTCACAGACTTCCTGTCAGATAAGAGAAAACACGACAATCATGAATAAATATGTGCCTAGCCTTTATCTTTCTCCACTAGTCAAAGGGTGAATTCATGACTATTAGTTGTGCAAAGGTGGAACAAAAGTACTCTTTAAATCTTATTCCAACTGACGCCTCTCTCGCTCTTTCTCTCTCTCTGTCTCTTTCTCTGTCTCTCTCTCTCTCTCTCTTATGCACAGACTATAAAATCAGTGATTTTATTGCTAGGCAACTAGCAGTTGCAGAAAGCGAGAGGGCGAGTCCACACCAAGTCTATATGTACTCTCTGTGTGAGACAGAGCGTTGGCATAAGGGCTGTCAGACGCATATCATGCTCATATTTGAAACTACAGCATGTACATGAAACAGGCACCGCACAGTGTAAAGGCACACGGTTAATTCGCTGTTACTTCAGAATAAATCATGTCACAAATCTCTGTAATTATGGATATTTTAAAAGAACAACAATAAAATGCTTACATGGTACTGCAGTGGAAGCCAGCCACTCCACTGAGCACCACCGTGTCTGCGGGAATTGAAACCAGCCCTCCTCTGCTCTACCTGGATTAGTAATTAGGTCTGCTTTTCTAAGGGCTTTTCTAAGGCCTTATTAGCGGTCAGCTGATGTTGTGGAGAGTAGGAAGAAATACCTGTGGAGTGTGCTGTCTGCCTCCCCCGCGTTTAAACACCATCCTGAACATATACAAATAAAGCTGACTTGATTTATCTTTCTTGACAGGATCATGTCACCTGCCCTGCTATTGTTTTCCAGATTCACCACAGAATGATATTCTGCTTTGCTTAAATGAACAAAATGTGCCTCATTTATAATAATTATTGGCAGTTCACTGACAGTGAAGAGGAAAATGGAAATTGAGGGAAATAGCTACTTTGTCTGTGTTTAAAATATGCCTACTGCATTGAAAGAGGTAATTTCTCATTTTAACACTGCACACAGGTAATGATGCAAGCATAAAAATGTTGTATACAACTTCAGTCTAAATTGCTCTCATACATCACCGCTGAAGATGCTAATGCTAGCGTTTGCAAATGCAGAGTGTAGAAAGAAACAGCCTTCGTCTCTTGCCTTCATGTAAAACTAAAATGACTGGAACATTTCCATCTAGCTTTGATCATCTGAACTCTCTGTTAATGTTCAAAACAAAGTGACATACAAAATGTCTAACATTACTATTTCAATCTTGTTTAAACTCATAAACCAATTATTTTCCACCTAATAAAACATCTCGGCACTTATAATAATTAATAATTAATGCCTGCCAGTAAGGTGAAAAAATGAATCTTTGGTTTATTACAGTCAAAAGTTCACTTTTCCACCCAAACAGTAAATAATTTACACTTGGAAAAGCCATAGGATGAGACTGTTCCTCAGTATATTAATTATTATATTAATAAATAAGCATAGATAGATAAGATTTGTGGGGTACAAGAACCTACATTCTGAATGTTCCAGTGAGTGTACGGTTCTTCCATACACCACAAACAGTACAGTGTAATATATTCTTTAGTCTTTCCCACTTTCCCATTGATGCAGATACCCAGGAGATGGTAGTAGTGCTGTGGTGTGTGTATGTGTGTGTGTTTGTGTGTGTGTGTGTGTCTGCGTGCGTGTGTGCGTGCGTGGGTGTGTGAGTGAGTGTGTGAGTGAGTGTGTTTGACAGGGGGATATAAGTTGGTTTCTAAAGAAGAGAAAATGATAAATAAATCACTTACTCAGATCCACATGAATAACTTTCTGTTAGCCACAAAGAGAGAGAGAGAGAGAGAGAGAGAGAGAGAGAGAGAGAGCATCTGCTTGCCACAACATGAGGGACAGTGAGTAGCACACACAACGCAACACACACACACACACGCATGCTCATGCACACGTACGCACACACGCGCGCGCACACACACACGCACACACATACAGTACTGCCCTGTTTGTAAACACCTTTGTTTATCTATTTATTATTTCTTTGTCCTCTCCTTATTATTTATTTTCCTTTCTTTTAACGTCTTTACCTTTTTCGTCTTGACTTCTTTCAAGTATTATTATTATATTTCTTATATTAATATGGAGGTAATTTCTTTAATAAAAGAGGTTAATTCATGTTGTTTTACTGTAATATGGCTTTGGCAATACTGTAATTGAATATGGTCATACAAATAAAGCTTATTGAATTGAATTGAGTTGAATTGAATTGAACTGAATTGATAAAGAGAGAGAAATTTTTATCTGTGCAATAAAAGTCAGTTGTTTGCCTAATACCTAAAGCTCTGTGTAGTTGGAGAGTTGATTCATTTCTCTAGCAGTTATAGTTTACTTTTAGGCGCTTAAATCACATTATTCAAATCCTTCAGTGAAGAAGGAGGCATGCTCCCTTATTTGCAAGCATTGGAATACAGAGTTTTATTCCTACTGCTTAGCTGCGTAGTTATAAAAGCACGTTGGGCATTCCATGTGCAGGATGATCCCAGGGGAAAGAGGAGGACATCTGTTGAATTACTACTACCCTTTTGGGAAATGTATGAGGACTGCAGCTATGGTTAATATTGGGACACCCTCCTAAATGGGTTGAAGTATTAATTATTAATGATATTTGCTAATTTAGCCCTATGAGGAGAACTGGCACACCAATGCGTTTATAATGTCAAATAACTAAAAGTGCTGTTTACTGTATGATGTAACTACAAATTACATCATAAATGTTTTGGCAAAACCCTCAGTTTTAATAAAATGAAGTTGCTATGGTGTTTTGCTTTTGAAATTGTAAAATAAACAAAACTAAACTAAGTGCACATAGGGCACCTACAGTTGCATTTATGATATAACACTGAAGTCACTGGCTTGTAGATGTCACAAGATGTAACACTGGCTCCTTGAAGAGCCTCAGCATGTCACTAATGCCGCTGTAAAACTCGGGGCTAATGAGGCTTCCCGAGGCTTCTCGAGGCCTGGGTCAAAGGGCCCTCTGCTTGGGCTGTGTGTTCAAGAACAAATGCTACCTTCTCTCATGGGAGCAACAGCAGCAAACTGATTCATGGGGTGGAAATGTAGAAATCTTGTATTCTCTCTCTCTCTCCCAGAAGACAGGTGGGTAAGCGCATAAAGGGCCAGTGTGGTTCATGGCTTCCTTAAACCCAGTCCACAGACTGAGCCAAAGTGACAGGCGACGACGAGAAACACAATAAACAAACGGAGCTGAGAATTACAGACATAAAAACCACCAATGTGCAGCGATCGAACAAACCGCCAGACATGGGATGGAGAGGTGAGAGCATCCAGGCAGAACAAGCAAGAGGACGGGAGATTGATGTGTATCTGTATCGCTGAGGGCCTTGACCTTCACACGGGCACACCATTTAACCACAAATTCATAGAAACAGAACCTGACTTGTCGTGACTGTGAAATATAATCGGTGACCGTGTAAGGCTTCCTTCATTCGGAAATGAAAGGTGTGACCAGAAAGGCCAGACAGATGAACTGACACTGGAAGTCATGCCTCGTCTGGGCTTCCACAAGAATAAAGGTGAAAGGATGAATGGGCAGCGTACAGTGTAGCACCTTCTATTGTGCTGTCAAAATTTCAAAATAAAAAGCTTGGTCAGCCAGGTGTATGAAGGTCAATAAAGTGCTTCGTCATTAATGACCACATACTGCAAATAAATTATGGAACTATGGTCATGTGACAAATGAGATTTTAACTTCTATTCTCCTGCTCCTGGACACTGCATGACTGCTAGGTTTTTGTTTGCTTTAACCCCCCTCAATCAATCTGATCGAACAAATTATTTAAATCAGATGTGCTCAATCAAACATGCTACCAGTCTGCTATGAGAAACAAGAAGGATGTGTTCCTTCTTCAACTTCAACCACTGGCCCTCAAAAAAGATTAAATTGGCCTGAATGCGGCTTTGACAATTCACCTGCCTTAAAAGGGGGACTCCTAGAAAAGCTCCTGATTTTTATTTTGAAGTCTTATTTTGCTTCCAGAAACAAAGCATGTTCTAGAAGCACTCTAGAGAACTGAACATCAGTGACACTTCTGTTTGGGTATATGCAGCAAACCCACCTAGGACAAATTCAAATGCTAAATATATTCAACTGCTGTAGTACAACAGATTTACAGGTCTTCTATAATTAAAAGTGTTTAACTAATGGATGGCACTTCTATCTTAACGGGCATGCGCTGTGTTTATGTGACAGCATTTCTGTAAGGTCCCCTCGCAGTGCCACTGGCTGTGCCGTAATTGTCCCCAGTGTTTTTATGCATGGCGTGCTTTTCTGCAGTCACTTTGATTTACCTGTGGCATGCGGTGAGTGCTGGAGGCTGCTGCAGCTCTCTGTACACAGGTACTGTAAAAGGCAGGCATAAACTGTGGAGCGCACGCATAAAACAGAAAAATGGCTTTCTGCTCGAGTGCTGTCCATCGCACATGTGACACCGGGCACGCTGGAGCTCATAGCCACACCTTTGCCTTCAGGCTGTGCTGTGATTTACGAACTGTTGAAAGTCCTAGTCGGAACTTCCCTTTTACAAGTTTAATTTCATTCCTTTCCATCTATTCATTCATTCATTCATTCATTCATTCATTCATTCATTCATTCATCGTTTCACCCATCTGTCCTTTCATTCATTCACTCCTTTCTTTCATGCATCTGTCGATACATTCATTCATTCTTTCACCCATCTCTAAATTCATTTATTCATCCACCAACCCTTTCATTCACTTTATTTAACAATTTTAAAAGGCTCCTCTAATGGATTACTGCATCATTGCATAAATTACTGTTTTTTTAATGTAAAAAATACTGAAAGTTGTTTGACATTTTAAAAGGTTTAATTTAATGCCATTGTGAGCCCATCTATATGTGTGTGTGTGTGTGTGTGTGTGCAAACATTCTCAGCCAGTTGAGATTGCTGTTCACTACTACGTGCTTATGGTGTAGTGATAAGACTGAGAGGCTTACGGGTCATATTGGAATCTTCCTTTGACTATGGCTCATCTCTGCTTTGATGCTGATGTCTTCTTCTGTTTGTACCACAGAAAGTGGTGATGTGGGACTGCCCACCATGTCTCCGTGCTTTGTGTCGTACATATCATGCTTGTCAGTGGTGCTAGGCTGCAGTCACAGGGTGCTCACCCTTCTAGGACTGAGGGCACGCACTTCAGGAGGACTCACTTGACTGGACCAGTTTTATTTTAGGCTTATGAACAATTCACAGTTTGCTAACTGAGGACCAAGGGTGGTAAGGGCAGGGCAGCATATTATGTAGACTTAGCAGTTATTCATTAGGCTGAGGAATTCCGAGTTTGAACATGACTACTTTGAGCATCTAAAGTAGGACATGTGGTCTGTTGTCATCTTTTGGTGACCGAGACACAAATCACTGCACTCCAAGAATACCCAGGATAGGTCTGCTTTATTTAGCCGCTGTCAGAAATTCTAACAGTGGTGTTCGCTGGTGATCCAATTAACCATTTTCATTTCTCATTCTTTTGCCTTTGAAAATGGCCATAACTGCCAGCTAGAGTTGTACTTATCTGTTAGTCTCACACTTTCTCCCTCTCTGCCATCTTCTCATAGCAGGTTTGCTGGCTCCTCCCACTGCATGATTTATCGCAGGTCCTATACATTTGGTGCCAAAGGGTATGAACCCCTGGAACAATTTATCCACAATTCCTGGGTTAATTCCTGCCAGAGTGTACAGGGTTTCTAATCTTCACTGTAGACGTTTACTTCATGTTTCCATTAAAACCATTAGTGTATTTTTGTTCTTTTTAGTGTGGGAAAGTCCTGCGGTGCTGTTTGCCCCATCAAACTGA